>NC_066580.1:257810831-258110831 GCF_024323335.1 Lathyrus oleraceus
TCAAGCAATAAAAATATTTCCTCAAGGGACGACAAGGATCTTTGCCATGAAGTCTAGCATAAAATACCTTGCCTCAAAGGGGCGACAAGTAGTAGCCTTCTAAAGGTGACTATGTTTACTACACCAAATCATTATTGAAAGAATCAGTTATCCTTATTTCATACCTTTTAAATAAAACTCAAATATATGTGTTAAACACTAAATTAAGAGAATATACGGAATTTTTATGATTAATTTTATTGGCTCAAATTGTAATATGTTGATGTTTGAGTTGTTTTATTTATGTAAATCTAAAATATAATATATTGATATAAAAATATGTTGTTTAAAAAATATATCAAATAAAAAAAGAAATAAAAAAATGACGTTTTTATTGACAAAGATGGGTTAAAGTTATGAAAGATAAAACAAATATTGAAAATAACGTAGAGCTACTGTTTTTTAGAAACATGAAACCTATTAGATGGATACATGGCAAAAGAGATAAGTTTGCTTTGAACATTATAGGATGGGTTGAAGCACTCCAGACGCATGACTTTGAATTAAAATGGCATATAGAAATACTTATTACTTAGCTACTTATTGTATTTTTTTTTTATCTTAGTAGCCTTTTAAAGGTGACTTTGTTTACTACACCAATTCATTATTGAAAGAATCATTTATCCTTATTTCATACCTTAAAAAAAAACCAAATATATGTGTTAAACACTAAAACAAGAGAAAATGCGGATTTTTTTATGATTAATTTTATTGACTTAAATTGTATTGTGTTGATAATTGAGGTTTTTTAAGTATGAAAATCTAAAATAAAATATATTGATATCAAAATATGTTGTTTAAAAAAAATTACAATGAAAAAAGGAAATAAAAAAAATGACATTTTTATAGACAAAGATGGGTTAAAGTTATGAAAGATAAAACAAATATTGAAAATAACGTAGAGCTACTTTTGTTAGAAACATGAAACCTATTAGATGTATACATGGCTAAAGAGCTAAGTTTGCTTTGAACATTATAGGATGGGTTGAAGCACTCCAAATACATGACTTTGAATTAAAATGGAATATACAAATACTTATTACTTAGCTACTTATTGTATTTTTTTCTTCATAGTAGCCTTCTAAAGGTGACTATGTTTACTACACCAAATCATTATTAAAAGAATCATTTATCCTTATTTCATACCTTTTTAAAAAAAAACTCAAATATATGTGTTAAACACTAAAACAAGAGAAAATGCGGATTTTTTATAATTAATTTTATTGACTTAAATTGTAATGTGTTGATATTTGAGTTATTTTAAATATGAAAATCTAAAATAAAATATATTGATATCAAAATATGTTTGTTAAAAAAAATTACAATTAAAAAATGAAATAAAAAAATGACGTTTTTATAGACAAAGATGGGTTAAAGTTATGAAAGATAAGACAAATATTGAAAATAACGTAGAGCTACTTTTTTTAGAAACATGAAACCTATTAGATGGATACATGGCAAAAGAGCTAAGTTTGCTTTGAACATTATAGGATGGGTCGAAGCACCTCAAATGCATGAATTTGAATTAAAATGGCATATACAAATACTTATTACTTAGCTACTTATTGTATTATTTTTATCATAGTAGCCTTCTAAAGGTGACTATGTTTACTACACCAAATCATTATTGAAAGAATCAGTTATCCTTATTTCATAACTTTTAAATAAAACTCAAATATATGTGTTAAACACTAAATTAAGAGAATATACGGAATTTTTATGATTAATTTTATTGGCTCAAATTGTAATATGTTGATGTTTGAGTTGTTTTATTTATGTAAATCTAAAATATAATATATTGATATAAAAATATGTTGTTTAAAAAATATATCAAATAAAAAAAGAAATAAAAAAATGACGTTTTTATTGACAAAGATGGGTTAAAGTTATGAAAGATAAAACAAATATTGAAAATAACGTAGAGCTACTGTTTTTTAGAAACATGAAACCTATTAGATGGATACATGGCAAAAGAGCTAAGTTTGCTTTGAACATTATAGGATGGGTTGAAGCACTCCAGACGCATGACTTTGAATTAAAATGGCATATAGAAATACTTATTACTTAGCTACTTATTGTATTTTTTTTATCTTAGTAGCCTTTTAAAGGTGACTTTGTTTACTACACCAATTCATTATTGAAAGAATCATTTATCCTTATTTCATACCTTTAAAAAAAACCAAATATATGTGTTAAACACTAAAACAAGAGAAAATGCGGATTTTTTTATGATTAATTTTATTGACTTAAATTGTATTGTGTTGATAATTGAGGTTTTTTAAGTATGAAAATCTAAAATAAAATATATTGATATCAAAGTATGTTGTTTAAAAAAATTACAATGAAAAAAGGAAATAAAAAAAATGACATTTTTATAGACAAAGATGGGTTAAAGTTATGAAAGATAAAACAAATATTGAAAATAACGTAGAGCTACTTTTGTTAGAAACATGAAACCTATTAGATGTATACATGGCAAAAGAGCT
The DNA here is from genome assembly GCF_024323335.1 of Lathyrus oleraceus. Taxonomy (NCBI): domain Eukaryota; kingdom Viridiplantae; phylum Streptophyta; class Magnoliopsida; order Fabales; family Fabaceae; genus Lathyrus; species Lathyrus oleraceus. The sequence goes on from NC_066580.1 coordinate 257,813,357, forward strand.
AAGTTTGCTTTGAACATTATAGGATGGGTTGAAGCACTCCAAATACATGACTTTGAATTAAAATGGCATATACAAATACTTATTACTTAGCTACTTATTGTATTTTTTTCTTCATAGTAGCCTTCTAAAGGTGACTATGTTTACTACACCAAATCATTATTAAAAGAATCATTTATCCTTATTTCATACCTTTTTAAAAAAAAACTCAAATATATGTGTTAAACACTAAAACAAGAGAAAATGCGGATTTTTTATAATTATATTTATTGACTTAAATTGTAATGTGTTGATATTTGAGTTATTTTAAATATGAAAATCTAAAATAAAATATATTGATATCAAAATATGTTGGTTAAAAAAAATTACAATTAAAAAATGAAATAAAAAAATGACGTTTTTATAGACAAAGATGGGTTAAAGTTATGAAAGATAAGACAAATATTGAAAATAACGTAGAGCTACTTTTTTTAGAAACATGAAACCTATTAGATGGATACATGGCAAAAGAGCTAAGTTTGCTTTGAACATTATAGGATGGGTCGAAGCACCTCAAATGCATGAATTTGAATTAAAATGGCATATACAAATACTTATTACTTAGCTACTTATTGTATTATTTTTATCATAGTAGCCTTCTAAAGGTGACTATGTTTACTACACCAAATCATTATTGAAAGAATCAGTTATCCTTATTTCATAACTTTTAAATAAAACTCAAATATATGTGTTAAACACTAAATTAAGAGAATATACGGAATTTTTATGATTAATTTTATTGGCTCAAATTGTAATATGTTGATGTTTGAGTTGTTTTATTTATGTAAATCTAAAATATAATATATTGATATAAAAATATGTTGTTTAAAAAATATATCAAATAAAAAAAGAAATAAAAAAATGACGTTTTTATTGACAAAGATGGGTTAAAGTTATGAAAGATAAAACAAATATTGAAAATAACGTAGAGCTACTGTTTTTTAGAAACATGAAACCTATTAGATGGATACGTGGCAAAAGAGCTAAGTTTGCTTTGAACATTATAGGATGGGTTGAAGCACTCCAGACGCATGACTTTGAATTAAAATGGCATATAGAAATACTTATTACTTAGCTACTTATTGTATTTTTTTTTTATCTTAGTAGCCTTTTAAAGGTGACTTTGTTTACTACACCAATTCATTATTGAAAGAATCATTTATCCATATTTCATACCTTTAAAAAAAAACCAAATATATGTGTTAAACACTAAAACAAGAGAAAATGCGGATTTTTTTATGATTAATTTTATTGACTTAAATTGTATTGTGTTGATAATTGAGGTTTTTTAAGTATGAAAATCTAAAATAAAATATATTGATATCAAAGTATGTTGTTTAAAAAAAATTACAATGAAAAAAGGATATAAAAAAAATGACATTTTTATAGACAAAGATGGGTTAAAGTTATGAAAGATAAAACAAATATTGAAAATAACGTAGAGCTACTTTTGTTAGAAACATGAAACCTATTAGATGTATACATGGCAAAAGAGCTAAGTTTGCTTTGAACATTATAGGATGGGTTGAAGCACTCCAAATACATGACTTTGAATTAAAATGGCATATACAAATACTTATTACTTAGCTACTTATTGTATTTTTTTCTTCATAGTAGCCTTCTAAAGGTGACTATGTTTACTCAACCAAATCATTATTAAAAGAATCATTTATCCTTATTTCATACCTTTTCAAAAAAAACTCAAATATATGTGTTAAACACTAAAACAAGAGAAAATGCGGATTTTTTATAATTAATTTTATTGACTTAAATTGTAATGTGTTGATATTTGAGTTATTTTAAATATGAAAATCTAAAATAAAATATATTGATATCAAAATATGTTGGTTAAAAAAAATTACAATTAAAAAATGAAATAAAAAAATGACGTTTTTATAGACAAAGATGGGTTAAAGTTATGAAAGATAAGACAAATATTGAAAATAACGTAGAGCTACTTTTTTTAGAAACATGAAACCTATTAGATGGATACATGGCAAAAGAGCTAAGTTTGCTTTGAACATTATAGGATGGGTCGAAGCACCTCAAATGCATGAATTTGAATTAAAATGGCATATACAAATACTTATTACTTAGCTACTTATTGTATTATTTTTATCATAGTAGCCTTCTAAAGGTGACTATGTTTACTACACCAAATCATTATTGAAAGAATCAGTTATCCTTATTTCATAACTTTTAAATAAAACTCAAATATATGTGTTAAACACTAAATTAAGAGAATATACGGAATTTTTATGATTAATTTTATTGGCTCAAATTGTAATATGTTGATGTTTGAGTTGTTTTATTTATGTAAATCTAAAATATAATATATTGATATAAAAATATGTTGTTTAAAAAATATATCAAATAAAAAAAGAAATAAAAAAATGACGTTTTTATTGACAAAGATGGGTTAAAGTTATGAAAGATAAAACAAATATTGAAAATAACGTAGAGCTACTGTTTTTTAGAAACATGAAACCTATTAGATGGATACATGGCAAAAGAGCTAAGTTTGCTTTGAACATTATAGGATGGGTTGAAGCACTCCAGACGCATGACTTTGAATTAAAATGGCATATAGAAATACTTATTACTTAGCTACTTATTGTATTTTTTTTTATCTTAGTAGCCTTTTAAAGGTGACTTTGTTTACTACACCAATTCATTATTGAAAGAATCATTTATCCTTATTTCATACCTTTAAAAAAAAACCAAATATATGTGTTAAACACTAAAACAAGAGAAAATGCGGATTTTTTTATGATTAATTTTATTGACTTAAATTGTATTGTGTTGATAATTGAGGTTTTTTAAGTATGAAAATCTAAAATAAAATATATTGATATCAAAATATGTTGTTTAAAAAAATTACAATGAAAAAAGGAAATAAAAAAAATGACATTTTTATAGACAAAGATGGGTTAAAGTTATGAAAGATAAAACAAATATTGAAAATAACGTAGAGCTACTTTTGTTAGAAACATGAAACCTATTAGATGTATACATGGCAAAAGAGCTAAGTTTGCTTTGAACATTATAGGATGGGTTGAAGCACTCCAAATACATGACTTTGAATTAAAATGGCATATACAAATACTTATTACTTAGCTACTTATTGTATTTTTTTCTTCATAGTAGCCTTCTAAAGGTGACTATGTTTACTACACCAAATCATTATTAAAAGAATCATTTATCCTTATTTCATACCTTTTTAAAAAAAAACTCAAATATATGTGTTAAACACTAAAACAAGAGAAAATGCGGATTTTTTATAATTAATTTATTGACTTAAATTGTAATGTGTTGATATTTGAGTTATTTTAAATATGAAAATCTAAAATAAAATATATTGATATCAAAATATGTTTGTTAAAAAAAATTACAATTAAAAAATGAAATAAAAAAATGACGTTTTTATAGACAAAGATGGGTTAAAGTTATGAAAGATAAGACAAATATTGAAAATAACGTAGAGCTACTTTTTTAGAAACATGAAACCTATTAGATGGATACATGGCAAAAGAGCTAAGTTTGCTTTGAACATTATAGGATGGGTCGAAGCACCTCAAATGCATGAATTTGAATTAAAATGGCATATACAAATACTTATTACTTAGCTACTTATTGTATTATTTTTATCATAGTAGCCTTCTAAAGGTGACTATGTTTACTACACCAAATCATTATTGAAAGAATCAGTTATCCTTATTTCATACCTTTTAAATAAAACTCAAATATATGTGTTAAACACTAAATTAAGAGAATATACGGAATTTTTATGATTAATTTTATTGGCTTAAATTGTAATATGTTGATGTTTGAGTTGTTTTATTTATGTAAATCTAAAATATAATATATTGATATAAAAATATGTTGTTTAAAAAATATATCAAATAAAAAAAGAAATAAAAAAATGACGTTTTTATTGACAAAGATGGGTTAAAGTTATGAAAGATAAAACAAATATTGAAAATAACGTAGAGCTACTGTTTTTTAGAAACATGAAACCTATTAGATGGATACATGGCAAAAGAGCTAAGTTTGCTTTGAACATTATAGGATGGGTTGAAGCACTCCAGACGCATGACTTTGAATTAAAATGGCATATAGAAATACTTATTACTTAGCTACTTATTGTATTTTTTTTATCTTAGTAGCCTTTTAAAGGTGACTTTGTTTACTACACCAATTCATTATTGAAAGAATCATTTATCCTTATTTCATACCTTTAAAAAAAAACCAAATATATGTGTTAAACACTAAAACAAGAGAAAATGCGGATTTTTTTATGATTAATTTTATTGACTTAAATTGTATTGTGTTGATAATTGAGGTTTTTTAAGTATGAAAATCTAAAATAAAATATATTGATATCAAAATATGTTGTTTAAAAAAAATTACAATGAAAAAAGGAAATAAAAAAATGACGTTTTTATAGACAAAGATGGGTTAAAGTTATGAAAGATAAAACAAATATTGAAAATAACGTAGAGCTACTTTTGTTAGAAACATGAAACCTATTAGATGTATACATGGCAAAAGAGCTAAGTTTGCTTTGAACATTATAGGATGGGTTGAAGCACTCCAAATACATGACTTTGAATTAAAATGGCATATACAAATACTTATTACTTAGCTACTTATTGTATTTTTTTCTTCATAGTAGCCTTCTAAAGGTGACTATGTTTACTACACCAAATCATTATTAAAAGAATCATTTATCCTTATTTCATACCTTTTTAAAAAAAACTCAAATATATGTGTTAAACACTAAAACAAGAGAAAATGCGGATTTTTTATAATTAATTTTATTGACTTAAATTGTAATGTGTTGATATTTGAGTTATTTTAAATATGAAAATCTAAAATAAAATATATTGATATCAAAATATGTTGGTTAAAAAAAATTACAATTAAAAAATGAAATAAAAAAATGACGTTTTTATAGACAAAGATGGGTTAAAGTTATGAAAGATAAGACAAATATTGAAAATAACGTAGAGCTACTTTTTTTAGAAACATGAAACCTATTAGATGGATACATGGCAAAAGAGCTAAGTTTGCTTTGAACATTATAGGATGGGTCGAAGCACCTCAAATGCATGAATTTGAATTAAAATGGCATATACAAATACTTATTACTTAGCTACTTATTGTATTATTTTTATCATAGTAGCCTTCTAAAGGTGACTATGTTTACTACACCAAATCATTATTGAAAGAATCAGTTATCCTTATTTCATACCTTTTAAATAAAACTCAAATATATGTGTTAAACACTAAATTAAGAGAATATACGGAATTTTTATGATTAATTTTATTGGCTTAAATTGTAATATGTTGATGTTTGAGTTGTTTTATTTATGTAAATCTAAAATATAATATATTGATATAAAAATATGTTGTTTAAAAAATATATCAAATAAAAAAAGAAATAAAAAAATGACGTTTTTATTGACAAAGATGGGTTAAAGTTATGAAAGATAAAACAAATATTGAAAATAACGTAGAGCTACTGTTTTTTAGAAACATGAAACCTATTAGATGGATACATGGCAAAAGAGCTAAGTTTGCTTTGAACATTATAGGATGGGTTGAAGCACTCCAGACGCATGACTTTGAATTAAAATGGCATATAGAAATACTTATTACTTAGCTACTTATTGTATTTTTTTTTATCTTAGTAGCCTTTTAAAGGTGACTTTGTTTACTACACCAATTCATTATTGAAAGAATCATTTATCCTTATTTCATACCTTTAAAAAAAACCAAATATATGTGTTAAACACTAAAACAAGAGAAAATGCGGATTTTTTTATGATTAATTTTATTGACTTAAATTGTATTGTGTTGATAATTGAGGTTTTTTAAGTATGAAAATCTAAAATAAAATATATTGATATCAAAATATGTTGTTTAAAAAAAATTACAATGAAAAAAGGAAATAAAAAAAATGACATTTTTATAGACAAAGATGGGTTAAAGTTATGAAAGATAAAACAAATATTGAAAATAACGTAGAGCTACTTTTGTTAGAAACATGAAACCTATTAGATGTATACATGGCAAAAGAGCTAAGTTTGCTTTGAACATTATAGGATGGGTTGAAGCACTCCAAATACATGACTTTGAATTAAAATGGCATATACAAATACTTATTACTTAGCTACTTATTGTATTTTTTTCTTCATAGTAGCCTTCTAAAGGTGACTATGTTTACTACACCAAATCATTATTAAAAGAATCATTTATCCTTATTTCATACCTTTTAAAAAAAACTCAAATATATGTGTTAAACACTAAAACAAGAGAAAATGCGGATTTTTTATAATTAATTTTATTGACTTAAATTGTAATGTGTTGATATTTGAGTTATTTTAAATATGAAAATCTAAAATAAAATATATTGATATCAAAATATGTTGGTTAAAAAAAATTACAATTAAAAAATGAAATAAAAAAATGACGTTTTTATAGACAAAGATGGGTTAAAGTTATGAAAGATAAGACAAATATTGAAAATAACGTAGAGCTACTTTTTTTAGAAACATGAAACCTATTAGATGGATACATGGCAAAAGAGCTAAGTTTGCTTTGAACATTATAGGATGGGTCGAAGCACCTCAAATGCATGAATTTGAATTAAAATGGCATATACAAATACTTATTACTTAGCTACTTATTGTATTATTTTTATCATAGTAGCCTTCTAAAGGTGACTATGTTTACTACACCAAATCATTATTGAAAGAATCAGTTATCCTTATTTCATACCTTTTAAATAAAACTCAAATATATGTGTTAAACACTAAATTAAGAGAATATACGGAATTTTTATGATTAATTTTATTGGCTTAAATTGTAATATGTTGATGTTTGAGTTGTTTTATTTATGTAAATCTAAAATATAATATATTGATATAAAAATATGTTGTTTAAAAAATATATCAAATAAAAAAAGAAATAAAAAAATGACGTTTTTATTGACAAAGATGGGTTAAAGTTATGAAAGATAAAACAAATATTGAAAATAACGTAGAGCTACTGTTTTTTAGAAACATGAAACCTATTAGATGGATACATGGCAAAAGAGCTAAGTTTGCTTTGAACATTATAGGATGGGTTGAAGCACTCCAGACGCATGACTTTGAATTAAAATGGCATATAGAAATACTTATTACTTAGCTACTTATTGTATTTTTTTTTATCTTAGTAGCCTTTTAAAGGTGACTTTGTTTACTACACCAATTCATTATTGAAAGAATCATTTATCCTTATTTCATACCTTTAAAAAAAACCAAATATATGTGTTAAACACTAAAACAAGAGAAAATGCGGATTTTTTTATGATTAATTTTATTGACTTAAATTGTATTGTGTTGATAATTGAGGTTTTTTAAGTATGAAAATCTAAAATAAAATATATTGATATCAAAATATGTTGTTTAAAAAAAATTACAATGAAAAAAGGAAATAAAAAAAATGACATTTTTATAGACAAAGATGGGTTAAAGTTATGAAAGATAAAACAAATATTGAAAATAACGTAGAGCTACTTTTGTTAGAAACATGAAACCTATTAGATGTATACATGGCAAAAGAGCTAAGTTTGCTTTGAACATTATAGGATGGGTTGAAGCACTCCAAATACATGACTTTGAATTAAAATGGCATATACAAATACTTATTACTTAGCTACTTATTGTATTTTTTTCTTCATAGTAGCCTTCTAAAGGTGACTATGTTTACTACACCAAATCATTATTAAAAGAATCATTTATCCTTATTTCATACCTTTTTAAAAAAAAACTCAAATATATGTGTTAAACACTAAAACAAGAGAAAATGCGGATTTTTTATAATTAATTTTATTGACTTAAATTGTAATGTGTTGATATTTGAGTTATTTTAAATATGAAAATCTAAAATAAAATATATTGATATCAAAATATGTTGGTTAAAAAAAATTACAATTAAAAAATGAAATAAAAAAATGACGTTTTTATAGACAAAGATGGGTTAAAGTTATGAAAGATAAGACAAATATTGAAAATAACGTAGAGCTACTTTTTTTAGAAACATGAAACCTATTAGATGGATACATGGCAAAAGAGCTAAGTTTGCTTTGAACATTATAGGATGGGTCGAAGCACCTCAAATGCATGAATTTGAATTAAAATGGCATATACAAATACTTATTACTTAGCTACTTATTGTATTATTTTTATCATAGTAGCCTTCTAAAGGTGACTATGTTTACTACACCAAATCATTATTGAAAGAATCAGTTATCCTTATTTCATACCTTTTAAATAAAACTCAAATATATGTGTTAAACACTAAATTAAGAGAATATACGGAATTTTTATGATTAATTTTATTGGCTTAAATTGTAATATGTTGATGTTTGAGTTGTTTTATTTATGTAAATCTAAAATATAATATATTGATATAAAATATGTTGTTTAAAAAATATATCAAATAAAAAAAGAAATAAAAAAATGACGTTTTTATTGACAAAGATGGGTTAAAGTTATGAAAGATAAAACAAATATTGAAAATAACGTAGAGCTACTGTTTTTTAGAAACATGAAACCTATTAGATGGATACATGGCAAAAGAGCTAAGTTTGCTTTGAACATTATAGGATGGGTTGAAGCACTCCAGACGCATGACTTTGAATTAAAATGGCATATAGAAATACTTATTACTTAGCTACTTATTGTATTTTTTTTTATCTTAGTAGCCTTTTAAAGGTGACTTTGTTTACTACACCAATTCATTATTGAAAGAATCATTTATCCTTATTTCATACCTTTAAAAAAAAACCAAATATATGTGTTAAACACTAAAACAAGAGAAAATGCGGATTTTTTTATGATTAATTTTATTGACTTAAATTGTATTGTGTTGATAATTGAGGTTTTTTAAGTATGAAAATCTAAAATAAAATATATTGATATCAAAATATGTTGTTTAAAAAAAATTACAATGAAAAAAGGAAATAAAAAAAATGACATTTTTATAGACAAAGATGGGTTAAAGTTATGAAAGATAAAACAAATATTGAAAATAACGTAGAGCTACTTTTGTTAGAAACATGAAACCTATTAGATGTATACATGGCAAAAGAGCTAAGTTTGCTTTGAACATTATAGGATGGGTTGAAGCACTCCAAATACATGACTTTGAATTAAAATGGCATATACAAATACTTATTACTTAGCTACTTATTGTATTTTTTTCTTCATAGTAGCCTTCTAAAGGTGACTATGTTTACTACACCAAATCATTATTGAAAGAATCATTTATCCTTATTTCATACCTTTTTAAAAAAAACTCAAATATATGTGTTAAACACTAAAACAAGAGAAAATGCGGATTTTTTATAATTAATTTTATTGACTTAAATTGTAATGTGTTGATATTTGAGTTATTTTAAATATGAAAATCTAAAATAAAATATATTGATATCAAAATATGTTGGTTAAAAAAAATTACAATTAAAAAATGAAATAAAAAAATGACGTTTTTATAGACAAAGATGGGTTAAAGTTATGAAAGATAAGACAAATATTGAAAATAACGTAGAGCTACTTTTTTAGAAACATGAAACCTATTAGATGGATACATGGCAAAAGAGCTAAGTTTGCTTTGAACATTATAGGATGGGTCGAAGCACCTCAAATGCATGAATTTGAATTAAAATGGCATATACAAATACTTATTACTTAGCTACTTATTGTATTATTTTTATCATAGTAGCCTTCTAAAGGTGACTATGTTTACTACACCAAATCATTATTGAAAGAATCAGTTATCCTTATTTCATACCTTTTAAATAAAACTCAAATATATGTGTTAAACACTAAATTAAGAGAATATACGGAATTTTTATGATTAATTTTATTGGCTTAAATTGTAATATGTTGATGTTTGAGTTGTTTTATTTATGTAAATCTAAAATATAATATATTGATATAAAAATATGTTGTTTAAAAAATATATCAAATAAAAAAAGAAATAAAAAAATGACGTTTTTATTGACAAAGATGGGTTAAAGTTATGAAAGATAAAACAAATATTGAAAATAACGTAGAGCTACTGTTTTTTAGAAACATGAAACCTATTAGATGGATACATGGCAAAAGAGCTAAGTTTGCTTTGAACATTATAGGATGGGTTGAAGCACTCCAGACGCATGACTTTGAATTAAAATGGCATATAGAAATACTTATTACTTAGCTACTTATTGTATTTTTTTTTATCTTAGTAGCCTTTTAAAGGTGACTTTGTTTACTACACCAATTCATTATTGAAAGAATCATTTATCCTTATTTCATACCTTTAAAAAAAACCAAATATATGTGTTAAACACTAAAACAAGAGAAAATGCGGATTTTTTTATGATTAATTTTATTGACTTAAATTGTATTGTGTTGATAATTGAGGTTTTTTAAGTATGAAAATCTAAAATAAAATATATTGATATCAAAATATGTTGTTTAAAAAAAATTACAATGAAAAAAGGAAATAAAAAAAATGACATTTTTATAGACAAAGATGGGTTAAAGTTATGAAAGATAAAACAAATATTGAAAATAACGTAGAGCTACTTTTGTTAGAAACATGAAACCTATTAGATGTATACATGGCAAAAGAGCTAAGTTTGCTTTGAACATTATAGGATGGGTTGAAGCACTCCAAATACATGACTTTGAATTAAAATGGCATATACAAATACTTATTACTTAGCTACTTATTGTATTTTTTTCTTCATAGTAGCCTTCTAAAGGTGACTATGTTTACTACACCAAATCATTATTGAAAGAATCATTTATCCTTATTTCATACCTTTTTAAAAAAAACTCAAATATATGTGTTAAACACTAAAACAAGAGAAAATGCGGATTTTTTATAATTAATTTTATTGACTTAAATTGTAATGTGTTGATATTTGAGTTATTTTAAATATGAAAATCTAAAATAAAATATATTGATATCAAAATATGTTGGTTAAAAAAAATTACAATTAAAAAATGAAATAAAAAAATGACGTTTTTATAGACAAAGATGGGTTAAAGTTATGAAAGATAAGACAAATATTGAAAATAACGTAGAGCTATTTTTTTAGAAACATGAAACCTATTAGATGGATACATGGCAAAAGAGCTAAGTTTGCTTTGAACATTATAGGATGGGTCGAAGCACCTCAAATGCATGAATTTGAATTAAAATGGCATATACAAATACTTATTACTTAGCTACTTATTGTATTATTTTTATCATAGTAGCCTTCTAAAGGTGACTATGTTTACTACACCAAATCATTATTGAAAGAATCAGTTATCCTTATTTCATACCTTTTAAATAAAACTCAAATATATGTGTTAAACACTAAATTAAGAGAATATACGGAATTTTTATGATTAATTTTATTGGCTTAAATTGTAATGTTGATGTTTGAGTTGTTTTATTTATGTAAATCTAAAATATAATATATTGATATAAAAATATGTTGTTTAAAAAATATATCAAATAAAAAAATGACGTTTTTATTGACAAAGATGGGTTAAAGTTATGAAAGATAAAACAAATATTGAAAATAACGTAGAGCTACTTTTGTTAGAAACATGAAACCTATTAGATGTATACATGGCAAAAGAGCTAAGTTTGCTTTGAACATTATAGGATGGGTTGAAGCACTCCAGACGCATGACTTTGAATTAAAATGGCATATAGAAATACTTATTACTTAGCTACTTATTGTATTTTTTTTATCTTAGTAGCCTTTTAAAGGTGACTTTGTTTACTACACCAATTCATTATTGAAAGAATCATTTATCCTTATTTCATACCTTTAAAAAAAACCAAATATATGTGTTAAACACTAAAACAAGAGAAAATGCGGATTTTTTTATGATTAATTTTATTGACTTAAATTGTATTGTGTTGATAATTGAGGTTTTTTAAGTATGAAAATCTAAAATAAAATATATTGATATCAAAATATGTTGTTTAAAAAAAATTACAATGAAAAAAGGAAATAAAAAAAATGACATTTTTATAGACAAAGATGGGTTAAAGTTATGAAAGATAAAACAAATATTGAAAATAACGTAGAGCTACTTTTGTTAGAAACATGAAACCTATTAGATGTATACATGGCAAAAGAGCTAAGTTTGCTTTGAACATTATAGGATGGGTTGAAGCACTCCAAATACATGACTTTGAATTAAAATGGCATATACAAATACTTATTACTTAGCTACTTATTGTATTTTTTTCTTCATAGTAGCCTTCTAAAGGTGACTATGTTTACTACACCAAATCATTATTGAAAGAATCATTTATCCTTATTTCATACCTTTTTAAAAAAAACTCAAATATATGTGTTAAACACTAAAACAAGAGAATATGCAGAATTTTTATGATTAATTTTATTGTCTTAAATTGTAATGTGTTGATATTTTAGTTGTTTTAAATATGAAAATCTAAAATAAAATATATTGATATCAAAATATGTTGGTTAAAAAAAATTACAATTAAAAAATGAAATAAAAAAATGACGTTTTTATAGACAAAGATGGGTTAAAGTTATGAAAGATAAGACAAATATTGAAAATAACGTAGAGCTACTTTTTTTAGAAACATGAAACCTATTAGATGGATACATGGCAAAAGAGCTAAGTTTGCTTTGAACATTATAGGATGGGTTGAAGCACCTCAAATGCATGAATTTGAATTAAAATGGCATATACAAATACTTATTACTTAGCTACTTATTGTATTATTTTTATCATAGTAGCCTTCTAAAGGTGACTATGTTTACTACACCAAATCATTATTGAAAGAATCAGTTATCCTTATTTCATACCTTTTAAATAAAACTCAAATATATGTGTTAAACACTAAATTAAGAGAATATGCGGAATTTTTATGATTAATTTTATTGGCTTAAATTGTAATGTGTTGATGTTTGAGTTGTTTTATTTATGTAAATCTAAAATATAATATATTGATATAATATTATGTTGTTTAAAAAATATATCAAATAAAAAAAGAAATAAAAAAATGACGTTTTTATAGACAAAGATGGGTTAAAGTTATGAAAGATAAAACAAATATTGAAAATAACGTAGAGCTACTTTTTTTTTATAAACATGAAACCTATTAGATGGATACATGGCAAAAGAGCTAAGTTTGCTTTGAACATTATAGGATGGGTTGAAGCACTCCAGACGCATGACTTTGAATTAAAATGGCATATACAAATACTTATTACTTAGCTACTTATTGTATTTTTTTTATCTTAGTAGCCTTTTAAAGGTGACTTTGTTTACTACACCAATTCATTATTGAAAGAATCATTTATCCTTATTTCATACCTTTAAAAAAAACCAAATATATGTGTTAAACACTAAAACAAGAGAAAATGCGGATTTTTTTATGATTAATTTTATTGACTTAAATTGTATTGTGTTGATAATTGAGGTTTTTTAAGTATGAAAATCTAAAATAAAATATATTGATATCAAAATATGTTGTTTAAAAAAAATTACAATGAAAAAAGGAAATAAAAAAATGACATTTTTATAGACAAAGATGGGTTAAAGTTATGAAAGATAAAACAAATATTGAAAATAACGTAGAGCTACTTTTTTTTAGAAACATGAATCTATTAGATGGATACATGGCAAAAGAGCTAAGTTTGCTTTGAACATTATAGGATGGGTTGAAGCACTCCAGACGCATGACTTTGAATTAAAATGGCATATACAAATACTTATTACTTAGCTACTTATTGTATTTTTTTTCATAGTAGCCTTCTAAAGGTGACTATGTTTACTACACCAAATCATTATTGAAAGAATCATTTATCCTTATTTCATACCTTTTAAAAAAAACTCAAATATATGTGTTAAACACTAAAACAAGAGAAATGCGGATTTTTATGATTAATTTTATTGGCTTAAATTGTAATGTGTTGATGTTTGAGTTGTTTTATTTATGAAAATCTAAAATAAAATATATTGATATCAAAATATGTTGTTTAAAAAAATATACAATTAAAAAATGAAATAAAAAAATGACGTTTTTATAGACAAAGATGGGTTAAAGTTATGAAAGATAAACAAATATTGAAAATAACGTAGAGCTACTTTTTTTAGAAACATGAAACCTATTAGATGGATACATGGCAAAAGAGCTAAGTTTGCTTTGAACATTATAGGATGGGTTGAAGCACTCCAGACGCATGACTTTGAATTAAAATGGCATATACAAATACTTATTACTTAGCTACTTATTGTATTTTTTTTTATCTTAGTAGCCTTCTAAAGGTGACTATGTTTACTACACCAATTCATTATTGAAAGAATCATTTATCCTTATTTCATACCTTTTAAAAAAACCAAATATATGTGTTAAACACTAAAACAAGAGAATATGCGGATTTTTTATGATTAATTTTATTGACTTAAATTGTAATGTGTTGATAATTGAGTTTTTTATTTATGAAAATCTAAAATAAATATATTGATATCAAAATATGTTGTTTAAAAAAATTACAATGAAAAAAGGAAATAAAAAAATGACATTTTTATAGACAAAGATGGGTTAAAGTTATGAAAGATAAGACAAATATTGAAAATAACGTAGAGCTACTTTTGTTAGAAACATGAAACCTATTATTTGTATACATGGCAAAAGAGCTAAGTTTGCTTTGAACATTATAGGATGGGTTGAAGCACTCCAAATGCATGACTTTGAATTAAAATGGCATATACAAATACTTATTACTTAGCTACTTATTGTATTTTTTTCTTCATAGTAGCCTTCTAAAGGTGACTATGTTTACTACACCAAATCATTATTGAAAGAATCATTTATCCTTATTTCATACCTTTTTAAAAAAAACTCAAATATATGTGTTAAACACTAAAACAAGAGAAAATGCGGAATTTTTTATGATTAATTTTATTGACTTAAATTGTAATGTGTTGATATTTGAGTTGTTTAAATATGAAAATCTAAAATAAAATATATTGATATCAAAATATGTTGGTTAAAAAAAATACAATAAAAAATGAAATAAAAAAATGACGTTTTTATAGACAAAGATGGGTTAAAGTTATGAAAGATAAGACAAATATTGAAAATAACGTAGAGCTACTTTTTTTAGAAACATGAAACCTATTAGATGGATACATGGCAAAAGAGCTAAGTTTGCTTTGAACATTATAGGATGGGTTGAAGCACCTCAAATGCATGACTTTGAATTAAAATGGCATATACAAATACTTATTACTTAGCTACTTATTGTATTTTTTATCATAGTAGCCTTCTAAAGGTGACTATGTTTACTACACCAAATCATTATTGAAAGAATCAGTTATCCTTATTTCATACCTTTTAAATAAAACTCAAATATATGTGTTAAACACTAAATTAAGAGAATATGCGGAATTTTTATGATTAATTTTATTGGCTTAAATTGTAATGTGTTGATGTTTGAGTTGTTTTATTTATGTAAATCTAAAATATAATATATTGATATAAAATATGTTGTTTAAAAAATATATCAATTAAAAAAAGAAATAAAAAAATGACGTTTTTATAGACAAAGATGGGTTAAAGTTATGAAAGATAAACAAATATTGAAAATAACGTAGAGCTACTTTTTTTAGAAACATGAAACCTATTAGATGGATACATGGCAAAAGAGCTAAGTTTGCTTTGAACATTATAGGATGGGTTGAAGCACTCCAGACGCATGACTTTGAATTAAAATGGCATATACAAATACTTATTACTTAGCTACTTATTGTATTTTTTTTATCTTAGTAGCCTTTTAAAGGTGACTTTGTTTACTACACCAATTCATTATTGAAAGAATCATTTATCCTTATTTCATACCTTTTAAAAAAACCAAATATATGTGTTAAACACTAAAACAAGAGAAAATGCGGATTTTTTATGATTAATTTTATTGACTTAAATTGTATTGTGTTGATAATTGAGGTTTTTTAATATGAAAATCTAAAATAAAATATATTGATATCAAAATATGTTGTTTAAAAAAATTACAATGAAAAAAGGAAATAAAAAAAATGACATTTTTATAGACAAAGATGGGTTAAAGTTATGAAAGATAAGACAAATATTGAAAATAACGTAGAGCTACTTTTTTAGAAACATGAAACCTATTAGATGGATACATGGCAAAAGAGCTAAGTTTGCTTTGAACATTATAGGATGGGTTGAAGCACTCCAAATGCATGACTTTGAATTAAAATGGCATATACAAATACTTATTACTTAGCTACTTATTGTATTTTTTTCTTCATAGTAGCCTTCTAAAGGTGACTATGTTTACTACACCAAATCATTATTGAAAGAATCATTTATCCTTATTTCATACCTTTTTAAAAAAAAACTCAAATATATGTGTTAAACACTAAAACAAGAGAAATGCGGAATTTTTATGATTAATTTTATTGTCTTAAATTGTAATGTGTTGATATTTGAGTTGTTTTAAATATGAAAATCTAAAATAAAATATATTGATATCAAAATATGTTGGTTAAAAAAATTACAATTAAAAAATGAAATAAAAAAATGACGTTTTTATAGACAAAGATGGGTTAAAGTTATGAAAGATAAGACAAATATTGAAAATAACGTAGAGCTACTTTTTTTAGAAACATGAAACCTATTAGATGGATACATGGCAAAAGAGCTAAGTTTGCTTTGAACATTATAGGATGGGTTGAAGCACCTCAAATGCATGAATTTGAATTAAAATGGCATATACAAATACTTATTACTTAGCTACTTATTGTATTATTTTTATCATAGTAGCCTTCTAAAGGTGACTATGTTTACTACACCAAATCATTATTGAAAGAATCAGTTATCCTTATTTCATACCTTTTAAATAAAACTCAAATATATGTGTTAAACACTAAATTAAGAGAATATGCGGAATTTTTATGATTAATTTTATTGGCTTAAATTGTAATGTGTTGATGTTTGAGTTGTTTTATTTATGTAAATCTAAAATATAATATATTGATATAAAAATATGTTGTTTAAAAAATATATCAATTAAAAAAAGAAATAAAAAAATGACGTTTTTATAGACAAAGATGGGTTAAAGTTATGAAAGATAAAACAAATATTGAAAATAACGTAGAGCTACTTTTTTTTAGAAACATGAAACCTATTAGATGGATACATGGCAAAAGAGCTAAGTTTGCTTTGAACATTATAGGATGGGTTGAAGCACTCCAGACGCATGACTTTGAATTAAAATGGCATATACAAATACTTATTACTTAGCTACTTATTGTATTTTTTTTATCTTAGTAGCCTTTTAAAGGTGACTTTGTTTACTACACCAATTCATTATTGAAAGAATCATTTATCCTTATTTCATACCTTTTAAAAAAACCAAATATATGTGTTAAACACTAAAACAAGAGAAAATGCGGATTTTTTATGATTAATTTTATTGACTTAAATTGTATGTGTTGATATTGAGGTTTTTTAAATATGAAAATCAAAATAAAATATATTGATATCAAAATATGTTGTTTAAAAAAATTACAATGAAAAAAGGAAATAAAAAAATGACATTTTTATAGACAAAGATGGGTTAAAGTTATGAAAGATAAGACAAATATTGAAAATAACGTAGAGCTACTTTTTTTAGAAACATGAAACCTATTAGATGGATACATGGCAAAAGAGCTAAGTTTGCTTTGAACATTATAGGATGGGTTGAAGCACTCCAAATGCATGACTTTGAATTAAAATGGCATATACAAATACTTATTACTTAGCTACTTATTGTATTTTTTTATCATAGTAGCCTTCTAAAGGTGACTATGTTTACTACACCAAATCATTATTGAAAGAATCAGTTATCCTTATTTCATACCTTTTAAATAAAACTCAAATATATGTGTTAAACACTAAATTAAGAGAATATGCGGAATTTTTATGATTAATTTTATTGACTTAAATTGTAATGTGTTGATGTTTGAGTTGTTTTATTATGTAAATCTAAAATAAAATATATTGATATCAAAATATGTTGTTTAAAAAAAATACAATTAAAAAAAGAAATAAATAAATGACGTTTTTATAGACAAAGATGGGTTAAAGTTATGAAAGATAAAACAAATATTGAAAATAACGTAGAGCTACTTTTTTTTAGAAACATGAAACCTATTAGATGGATACATGGCAAAAGAGCTAAGTTTGCTTTGAACATTATAGGATGGGTTGAAGCACTCCAAATGCATGACTTTGAATTAAAATGGCATATACAAATACTTATTACTTAGCTACTTATTGTATTTTTTGTTCATAGTAGCCTTCTAAAGGTGACTATGTTTACTACACCAAATCATTATTGAAAGAATCAGTTATCCTTATTTCATACCTTTTAAATAAAACTCAAATATATGTGTTAAACACTAAATTAAGAGAATATGCGGAATTTTTATGATTAATTTTATTGGCTTAAATTGTAATGTGTTGATGTTTGAGTTGTTTTATTTATGTAAATCTAAAATATAATATATTGATATAAAAATATGTTGTTTAAAAAATATATCAATTAAAAAAAGAAATAAAAAAATGACGTTTTTATAGACAAAGATGGGTTAAAGTTATGAAAGATAAAACAAATATTGAAAATAACGTAGAGCTACTTTTTTTAGAAACATGAAACCTATTAGATGGATACATGGCAAAAGAGCTAAGTTTGCTTTGAACATTATAGGATGGGTTGAAGCACTCCAACGCATGACTTTGAATTAAAATGGCATATACAAATACTTATTACTTAGCTACTTATTGTATTTTTTTATCTTAGTAGCCTTTTAAAGGTGACTTTGTTTACTACACCAATTCATTATTGAAAGAATCATTTATCCTTATTTCATACCTTTTAAAAAAAACCAAATATATGTGTTAAACACTAAAACAAGAGAAAATGCGGATTTTTTATGATTAATTTTATTGACTTAAATTGTATTGTGTTGATAATTGAGGTTCTTTAAATATGAAAATCAAAAATAAAATATATTGATATCAAAATATGTTGTTTAAAAAAATTACAATGAAAAAAGGAAATAAAAAAATGACATTTTTATAGACAAAGATGGGTTAAAGTTATGAAAGATAAACAAATATTGAAAATAACGTAGAGCTACTTTTTTAGAAACATGAAACCTATTAGATGGATACATGGCAAAAGAGCTAAGTTTGCTTTGAACATTATAGGATGGGTTGAAGCACTCCAAATGCATGACTTTGAATTAAAATGGCATATACAAATACTTATTACTTAGCTACTTATTGTATTTTTTTCTTCATAGTAGCCTTCTAAAGGTGACTATGTTTACTACACCAAATCATTATTGAAAGAATCATTTATCCTTATTTCATACCTTTTAAAAAAAACTCAAATATATGTGTTAAACACTAAAACAAGAGAATATGCGGAATTTTTATGATTAATTTTATTGACTTAAATTGTAATGTGTTGATATTTGAGTTGTTTTAAATATGAAAATCTAAAATAAAATATATTGATATCAAAATATGTTGGTTAAAAAAAATTACAATTAAAAAATGAAATAAAAAAATGACGTTTTTATAGACAAAGATGGGTTAAAGTTATGAAAGATAAGACAAATATTGAAAATAACGTAGAGCTACTTTTTTTAGAAACATGAAACCTATTAGATGGATACATGGCAAAAGAGCTAAGTTTGCTTTGAACATTATAGGATGGGTTGAAGCACTCCAGACGCATGACTTTGAATTAAAACGGCATATACAAATACTTATTACTTAGCTACTTATTGTATTATTTTTATCATAGTAGCCTTCTAAAGGTCACTATGTTTACTACACCAAATCATTATTGAAAGAATCATTTATCCTTATTTCATACCTTTTAAATAAAACTCAAATATATGTGTTAAACACTAAATTAAGAGAATATGTGGAATTTTTATGATTAATTTTATTGGCTTAAATTGTAATGTGTTGATGTTTGAGTTGTTTTATTTATGTAAATCTAAAATATAATATATTGATATCAAAATATGTTGTTTAAAAAATATACATTAAAAAAAGAAATAAAAAATGACGTTTTTATAGACAAAGATGGGTTAAAGTTATGAAAGATAAGACAAATATTGAAAATAACGTAGAGCTACTTTTTTTAGAAACATGAAACCTATTAGATGGATACATGGCAAAAGAGCTAAGTTTGCTTTGAACATTATAGGATGGGTTGAAGCACTCCAGACGCATGACTTTGAATTAAAATGGCATATACAAATACTTATTACTTAGCTACTTATTGTATTTTTTTTTATCATAGTAGCCTTTAAAGGTGACTTTGTTTACTACACCAATTCATTATTGAAAGAATCATTTATCCTTATTTCATACCTTTTAAAAAAAACCAAATATATGTGTTAAACACTAAAACAAGAGAAAATGCGGATTTTTTTATGATTAATTTTATTGACTTAAATTGTATTGTGTTGATATTGAGGTTTTTTAAATATGAAAATCAAAATAAAATATATTGATATCAAAATATGTTGTTTAAAAAAAATTACAATGAAAAAAGGAAATAAAAAAATGACATTTTTATAGACAAAGATGGGTTAAAGTTATGAAAGATAAGACAAATATTGAAAATAACGTAGAGCTACTTTTTTTAGAAACATGAAACCTATTAGATGGATACATGGCAAAAGAGCTAAGTTTGCTTTGAACATTATAGGATGGGTTGAAGCACTCCAAATGCATGACTTTGAATTAAAATGGCATATACAAATACTTTTTACTTAGCTACTTATTGTATTTTTTGTTCATAGTAGCCTTCTAAAGGTGACTATGTTTACTACACCAAATCATTATTGAAAGAATCAGTTATCCTTATTTCATAACTTTTAAATAAAACTCAAATATAAGTGTTAAACACTAACTTAAGAGAATATGCGGAATTTTTATGATTAATTTTATTGGCTTAAATTGTAATGTGTTGATGTTTGAGTTGTTTTATTTATGTAAATCTAAAATATAATATATTGATATAATATTATGTTGTTTAAAAAAATATATCAATTAAAAAAAGAAATAAAAAAATGACGTTTTTATAGACAAAGATGGGTTAAAGTTATGAAAGGTAAATCAAATATTGAAAATAACGTAGAGCTACTTTTTTTAGAAACATGAAACCTATTAGATGGATACATGGCAAAAGAGCTAAGTTTGCTTTGAACATTATAGGATGGGTTGAAGCACTCCAGACGCATGACTTTGAATTAAAATGGCATATACAAATACTTATTACTTAGCTACTTATTGTATTTTTTTTATCTTAGTAGCCTTTTAAAGGTGACTTTGTTTACTACACCAATTCATTATTGAAAGAATCATTTATCCTTATTTCATACCTTTTAAAAAAAACCAAATATATGTGTTAAACACTAAAACAAGAGAAAATGCGGATTTTTTTATGATTAATTTTATTGACTTAAATTGTATTGTGTTGATAATTGAGTTTTTTAAATATGAAAATCAAAATAAAATATATTGATATCAAAATATGTTGTTTAAAAAAAATTACAATGAAAAAAGGAAATAAAAAAATGACATTTTTATAGACAAAGATGGGTTAAAGTTATGAAAGATAAACAAATATTGAAAATAACGTAGAGCTACTTTTTTTAGAAACATGAAACCTATTAGATGGATACATGGCAAAAGAGCTAAGTTTGCTTTGAACATTATAGGATGGGTTGAAGCACTCCAAATGCATGACTTTGAATTAAAATGGCATATACAAATACTTATTACTTAGCTACTTATTGTATTTTTTTTCATAGTAGCCTTCTAAAGGTGACTATGTTTACTACACCAAATCATTATTGAAAGAATCATTTATCCTTATTTCATACCTTTTTAAAAAAAACTCAAATATATGTGTTAAACACTAAAACAAGAGAATATGCAGAATTTTTATGATTAATTTTATTGACTTAAATTGTAATGTGTTGATATTTGAGTTGTTTTAAATATGAAAATCTAAAATAAAATATATTGATATCAAAATATGTTGGTTAAAAAAAATTACAATTAAAAATGAAATAAAAAAATGACGTTTTTATAGACAAAGATGGGTTAAAGTTATGAAAGATAAGACAAATATTGAAAATAACGTAGAGCTACTTTTTTTAGAAACATGAAACCTATTAGATGGATACATGGCAAAAGAGCTAAGTTTGCTTTGAACATTATAGGATGGGTTGAAGCACCTCAAATGCATGACTTTGAATTAAAATGGCATATACAAATACTTATTACTTAGCTACTTATTGTATTATTTTTATCATAGTAGCCTTCTAAAGGTGACTATGTTTACTACACCAAATCATTATTGAAAGAATCAGTTATCCTTATTTCATACCTTTTAAATAAAACTCAAATATATGTGTTAAACACTAAATTAAGAGAATATGCGGAATTTTTATGATTAATTTTATTGGCTTAAATTGTAATGTGTTGATGTTTGAGTTGTTTTATTTATGTAAATCTAAAATATAATATATTGATATAAAATATGTTGTTTAAAAAATATATCAATTAAAAAAGAAATAAAAAAATGACGTTTTTATAGACAAAGATGGGTTAAAGTTATGAAAGATAAAACAAATATTGAAAATAACGTAGAGCTACTTTTTTTAGAAACATGAAACCTATTAGATGGATACATGGCAAAAGAGCTAAGTTTGCTTTGAACATTATAGGATGGGTTGAAGCACTCCAGACGCATGACTTTGAATTAAAATGGCATATACAAATACTTATTACTTAGCTACTTATTGTATTTTTTTTATCTTAGTAGCCTTTTAAAGGTGACTTTGTTTACTACACCAATTCATTATTGAAAGAATCATTTATCCTTATTTCATACCTTTAAAAAAAACAAATATATGTGTTAAACACTAAAACAAGAGAAAATGCGGATTTTTTATGATTAATTTTATTGACTTAAATTGTATTGTGTTGATAATTGAGGTTTTTTAAATATGAAAATCAAAAATAAAATATATTGATATCAAAATATGTTGTTTAAAAAAAATTACAATGAAAAAAGGAAATAAAAAAATGACATTTTTATAGACAAAGATGGGTTAAAGTTATGAAAGATAAGACAAATATTGAAAATAACGTAGAGCTACTTTTGTTAGAAACATGAAACCTATTAGATGTATACATGGCAAAAGAGCTAAGTTTGCTTTGAACATTATAGGATGGGTTGAAGCACTCCAAATGCATGACTTTGAATTAAAATGGCATATACAAATACTTATTACTTAGCTACTTATTGTATTTTTTTTCTTCATAGTAGCATTCTAAAGGTGACTATGTTTACTACACCAAATCATTATTGAAAGAATCATTTATCCTTATTTCATACCTTTTTAAAAAAAACTCAAATATATGTGTTAAACACTAAAACAAGAGAATATGCAGAAATTTTATGATTAATTTTATTGTCTTAAATTGTAATGCGTTGATATTTGAGTTGTTTTAAATATGAAACTCTAAAATAACATATATTGATATCAAAATATGTTGGTTAAAAAAAATTACAATTAAAAATTGAAATAAAAAAATGACGTTTTTATAGACAAAGATGGGTTAAAGTTATGAAAGATAAGACAAATATTGAAAATAACGTAGAGCTACTTTTTTTAGAAACATGAAACCTATTAGATGGATACATGGCAAAAGAGCTAAGTTTGCTTTGAACATTATAGGATGGGTTGAAGCACCTCAAATGCATGACTTTGAATTAAAATGGCATATACAAATACTTATTACTTAGCTACTTATTGTATTATTTTTATCATAGTAGCCTTCTAAAGGTGACTATGTTTACTACACCAAATCATTATTGAAAGAATCAGTTATCCTTATTTCATACCTTTTAAATAAAACTCAAATATATGTGTTAAACACTAAATTAAGAGAATATGCGGAATTTTTATGATTAATTTTATTGGCTTAAATTGTAATGTGTTGATGTTTGAGTTGTTTTATTTATGTAAATCTAAAATATAATATATTGATATCAAAATATGTTGTTTAAAAATTATCAATTAAAAAAGAAATAAAAAATGACGTTTTTATAGACAAAGATGGGTTAAAGTTATGAAAGATAAAACAAATATTGAAAATAACGTAGAGCTACTTTTTTTTAGAAACATGAAACCTATTAGATGGATACATGGCAAAAGAGCTAAGTTTGCTTTGAACATTATAGGATGGGTTGAAGCACTCCAGACGCATGACTTTGAATTAAAATGGCATATACAAATACTTATTACTTAGCTACTTATTGTATTTTTTTTTATCTTAGTAGCCTTTTAAAGGTGACTTTGTTTACTACACCAATTCATTATTGAAAGAATCATTTATCCTTATTTCATACCTTTAAAAAAAACCAAATATATGTGTTAAACACTAAAACAAGAGAAAATGCGGATTTTTTTATGATTAATTTTATTGACTTAAATTGTATTGTGTTGATAATTGAGGTTTTTTAAATATGAAAATCAAAATAAAATATATTGATATCAAAATATGTTGTTTAAAAAAAATTACAATGAAAAAAGGAAATAAAAAAAATGACATTTTTATAGACAAAGATGGGTTAAAGTTATGAAAGATAAGACAAATATTGAAAATAACGTAGAGCTACTTTTTTTAGAAACATGAAACCTATTAGATGGATACATGGCAAAAGAGCTAAGTTTGCTTTGAACATTATAGGATGGGTTGAAGCACTCCAGACGCATGACTTTGAATTAAAATGGCATATACAAATACTTATTACTTAGCTACTTATTGTATTTTTTTTTCTTAGTAGCCTTCTAAAGGTGACTATGTTTACTACACCAAATCATTATTGAAAGAATCATTTATCCTTATTTCATACCTTTTAAAAAAAACTCAAATATATGTGTTAAACACTAAATTAAGAGAATATGCGGAATTTTTATGATTAATTTTATTGGCTTAAATTGTAATGTGTTGATGTTTGAGTTGTTTTATTTATGTAAATCTAAAATATAATATATTGATATCAAAATATGTTGTTTAAAAAATATATAATTAAAAAAAGAAATAAAAAATGACGTTTTTATAGACAAAGATGGGTTAAAGTTATGAAAGATAAAACAAATATTGAAAATAACGTAGAGCTACTTTTTTTTAGAAACATGAAACCTATTAGATGGATACATGGCAAAAGAGCTAAGTTTGCTTTGAACATTATAGGATGGGTTGAAGCACTCCAGACGCATGACTTTGAATTAAAATGGCATATACAAATACTTATTACTTAGCTACTTATTGTATTTTTTTTTATCTTAGTAGCCTTTTAAAGGTGACTTTGTTTACTACACCAATTCATTATTGAAAGAATCATTTATCCTTATTTCATACCTTTTAAAAAAACCAAATATATGTGTTAAACACTAAAACAAGAGAAAATGCGGATTTTTTATGATTAATTTTATTGACTTAAATTGTAATGTGTTGATAATTGAGTTTCTTTAAATATGAAAATCAAAAATAAAATATATTGATATCAAAATATGTTGTTTAAAAAAATTACAATGAAAAAAGGAAATAAAAAAATGACATTTTTATAGACAAAGATGGGTTAAAGTTATGAAAAATAAAACAAATATTGAAAATAACGTAGAGCTAGTTTTGTTAGCAACATGAAACTTATTAGATGGATACATGGCAAAAGAGCTAAGTTTTCTTTGAACATTATAGGATGGGTTGAAGCACTCCAAATGCATGACTTTGAATTAAAATGGCATATACAAACACTTATTACTTAGCTACTTATTGTATTTTTTTCCTCATAGTAGCCTTCTAAAGGTGACTATGTTTACTACACCAAATCATTATTGAAAGAATCATTTATCCTTATTTCATACCTTTTTAAAAAAAATCAAATATATGTGTTAAACACTAAAACAAGAGAATATGCGGAATTTTTATGATTAATTTTATTGACTTAAATTGTAATGTGTTGATATTTGAGTTGTTTTAAATATGAAAATCTAAAATAAAATATATTGATATCAAAATATGTTGGTTAAAAAAATTACAATGAAAAATGAAATAAAAAAATGACGTTTTTATAGACAAAGATGGGTTAAAGTTATGAAAGATAAGACAAATATTGAAAATAACGTAGAGCTACTTTTTTTTAGAAACATGAATCTATTAGATGGATACATGGCAAAAGAGCTAAGTTTGCTTTGAACATTATAGGATGGGTTGAAGCACTCAAATGCATGACTTTGAATTAAAATGGCATATACAAATACTTATTACTTAGCTACTTATTGTATTATTTTTTATCATAGTAGCCTTCTAAAGGTGACTATGTTTACTACACCAAATCATTATTGAAAGAATCATTTATCCTTATTTCATACCTTTTAAATAAAACTCAAATATATGTGTTAAACACTAAATTAAGAGAATATGTGGAATTTTTATGATTAATTTTATTGGCTTAAATTGTAATGTGTTGATGTTTGAGTTGTTTTATTTATGTAAATCTAAAATATAATATATTGATATCAAAATATGTTGTTTAAAAAAATATCAATTAAAAAAGAAATAAAAAAATGACGTTTTTATAGACAAAGATGGGTTAAAGTTATGAAAGATAAAACAAATATTGAAAATAACGTAGAGCTACTTTTTTTTTATAAACATGAAACCTATTAGATGGATACATGGCAAAAGAGCTAAGTTTGCTTTGAACATTATAGGATGGGTTGAAGCACTCCAGACGCATGACTTTGAATTAAAATGGCATATACAAATACTTATTACTTAGCTACTTATTGTATTTTTTTTTTATCTTAGTAGCCTTTTAAAGGTGACTTTGTTTACTACACCAATTCATTATTGAAAGAATTATTTATCCTTATTTCATACCTTTTAAAAAAACCAAATATATGTGTTAAACACTAAAACAAGAGAAAATGCGGATTTTTTTATGATTAATTTTATTGACTTAAATTGTATTGTGTTGATAATTGAGGTTTTTAAATATGAAAATCAAAAATAAAATATATTGATATCAAAATATGTTGTTTAAAAAAATTACAATGAAAAAAGGAAATAAAAAAAATGACATTTTTATAGACAAAGATGGGTTAAAGTTATGAAAGATAAGACAAATATTGAAAATAACGTAGAGCTACTTTTTTTAGAAACATGAAACCTATTAGATGGATACATGGCAAAAGAGCTAAGTTTGCTTTGAACATTATAGGATGGGTTGAAGCACTCCAAATGCATGACTTTGAATTAAAATGGCATATACAAATACTTTTACTTAGCTACTTATTGTATTTTTTGTTCATAGTAGCCTTCTAAAGGTGACTATGTTTACTACACCAAATCATTATTGAAAGAATCAGTTATCCTTATTTCATACCTTTTAAATAAAACTCAAATATATGTGTTAAACACTAAATTAAGAGAATATGCGGAATTTTTATGATTAATTTTATTGGCTTAAATTGTAATGTGTTGATGTTTGAGTTGTTTTATTATGTAAATCTAAAATATAATATATTGATATCAAAATATGTTGTTTAAAAAATATATAATTAAAAAAAGAAATAAAAAATGACGTTTTTATAGACAAAGATGGGTTAAAGTTATGAAAGATAAAACAAATATTGAAAATAACGTAGAGCTACTTTTTTTTAGAAACATGAAACCTATTAGATGGATACATGGCAAAAGAGCTAAGTTTGCTTTGAACATTATAGGATGGGTTGAAGCACTCCAACGCATGACTTTGAATTAAAATGGCATATACAAATACTTATTACTTAGCTACTTATTGTATTTTTTTTTATCTTAGTAGCCTTTTAAGGTGACTTTGTTTACTACACCAATTCATTATTGAAAGAATCATTTATCCTTATTTCATACCTTTTAAAAAAACCAAATATATGTGTTAAACACTAAAACAAGAGAAAATGCGGATTTTTTATGATTAATTTTATTGACTTAAATTGTATTGTGTTGATAATTGAGGTTTTTAAATATGAAAATCAAAAATAAAATATATTGATATCAAAATATGTTGTTTAAAAAAATTACAATGAAAAAGGAAATAAAAAAATGACATTTTTATAGACAAAGATGGGTTAAAGTTATGAAAGATAAGACAAATATTGAAAATAACGTAGAGCTACTTTTTTTAGAAACATGAAACCTATTAGATGGATACATGGCAAAAGAGCTAAGTTTGCTTTGAACATTATAGGATGGGTTGAAGCACCTCAAATGCATGACTTTGAATTAAAATGGCATATACAAATACTTATTACTTAGCTACTTATTGTATTATTTTTATCATAGTAGCCTTCTAAAGGTGACTATGTTTACTACACCAAATCATTATTGAAAGAATCAGTTATCCTTATTTCATACCTTTTAAAAAAAATCAAATATATGTGTTAAACACTAAAACAAGAGAATATGCGGAATTTTTATGATTAATTTTATTGTCTTAAATTGTAATGTGTTGATATTTGAGTTGTTTTAAATATGAAAATCTAAAATAAAATATATTGATATCAAAATATGTTGGTTAAAAAAAATTACAATTGAAAAATGAAATAAAAAATGACGTTTTTATAGACAAAGATGGGTTAAAGTTATGAAAGATAAGACAAATATTGAAAATAACGTAGAGCTACTTTTTTTAGAAACATGAAACCTATTAGATGGATACATGGCAAAAGAGCTAAGTTTGCTTTGAACATTATAGGATGGGTTGAAGCACTCAAATGCATGACTTTGA
Source organism: Lathyrus oleraceus (assembly GCF_024323335.1). Taxonomy (NCBI): domain Eukaryota; kingdom Viridiplantae; phylum Streptophyta; class Magnoliopsida; order Fabales; family Fabaceae; genus Lathyrus; species Lathyrus oleraceus. Next base: position 257,842,368 of record NC_066580.1, read on the forward strand.
ATTAAAATGGCATATACAAATACTTATTACTTAGCTACTTATTGTATTATTTTTATCATAGTAGCCTTCTAAAGGTGACTATGTTTACTACACCAAATCATTATTGAAAGAATCAGTTATCCTTATTTCATACCTTTTAAATAAAACTCAAATATATGTGTTAAACACTAAATTAAGAGAATATGCGGAATTTTTATGATTAATTTTATTGGCTTAAATTGTAATGTGTTGATGTTTGAGTTGTTTATTTATGTAAATCTAAAATATAATATATTGATATCAAAATATGTTGTTTAAAAAATATATCAATAAAAAAAGAAATAAAAAATGACGTTTTTATAGACAAAGATAGGTTAAAGTTATGAAAGATAAAACAAATATTGAAAATAACGTAGAGCTACTTTTTTTTAGAAACATGAAACCTATTAGATGGATACATGGCAAAAGAGCTAAGTTTGCTTTGAACATTATAGGATGGGTTGAAGCACTCCAGACGCATGACTTTGAATTAAAATGGCATATACAAATACTTATTACTTAGCTACTTATTGTATTTTTTTTATCTTAGTAGCCTTTAAAGGTGACTTTGTTTACTACACCAATTCATTATTGAAAGAATCATTTATCCTTATTTCATACCTTTAAAAAAAACCAAATATATGTGTTAAACACTAAAACAAGAGAAAATGCGGATTTTTTTATGATTAATTTTATTGACTTAAATTGTATTGTGTTGATAATTGAGGTTTTTTAAATATGAAAATCAAAATAAAATATATTGATATCAAAATATGTTGTTTAAAAAAATTACAATGAAAAAAGGAAATAAAAAAATGACATTTTTATAGACAAAGATGGGTTAAAGTTATGAAAGATAAGACAAATATTGAAAATAACGTAGAGCTACTTTTTTTAGAAACATGAAACCTATTAGATGGATACATGGCAAAAGAGCTAAGTTTGCTTTGAACATTATAGGATGGGTTGAAGCACTCCAGACGCATGACTTTGAATTAAAATGGCATATACAAATACTTATTACTTAGCTACTTATTGTATTTTTTTTCATAGTAGCCTTCTAAAGGTGACTATGTTTACTACACCAAATCATTATTGAAAGAATCATTTATCCTTATTTCATACCTTTTAAATAAAACTCAAATATATGTGTTAAACACTAAATTAAGAGAATATGTGGAATTTTTATGATTAATTTTATTGGCTTAAATTGTAATGTGTTGATGTTTGAGTTGTTTTATTTATGTAAATCTAAAATATAATATATTGATATCAAAATATGTTGTTTAAAAAAATATAAATTAAAAAAAGAAATAAAAAATGACGTTTTTATAGACAAAGATGGGTTAAAGTTATGAAAGATAAAACAAATATTGAAAATAACGTAGAGCTACTTTTTTTTAGAAACATGAAACCTATTAGATGGATACATGGCAAAAGAGCTAAGTTTGCTTTGAACATTATAGGATGGGTTGAAGCACTCCAACGCATGACTTTGAATTAAAATGGCATATACAAATACTTATTACTTAGCTACTTATTGTATTTTTTTTATCTTAGTAGCCTTTTAAAGGTGACTTTGTTTACTACACCAATTCATTATTGAAAGAATCATTTATCCTTATTTCATACCTTTTTAAAAAAACAAATATATGTGTTAAACACTAAAACAAGAGAAAATGCGGATTTTTTTATGATTAATTTTATTGACTTAAATTGTATTGTGTTGATAATTGAGGTTTTTTAAATATGAAAATCTAAAATAAAATATATTGATATCAAAATATGTTGTTTAAAAAAATTACAATGAAAAAAGGAAATAAAAAAATGACATTTTTATAGACAAAGATGGGTTAAAGTTATGAAAGATAAGACAAATATTGAAAATAACGTAGAGCTACTTTTTTTAGAAACATGAAACCTATTAGATGGATACATGGCAAAAGAGCTAAGTTTGCTTTGAACATTATAGGATGGGTTGAAGCACTCCAAATGCATGACTTTGAATTAAAATGGCATATACAAATACTTATTACTTAGCTACTTATTGTATTTTTTTCATCATAGTAGCCTTCTAAAGGTGACTATGTTTACTACACCAAATCATTATTGAAAGAATCATTTATCCTTATTTCATACCTTTTAAAAAAAATCAAATATATGTGTTAAACACTAAAACAAGAGAATATGCGGATTTTTTATGATTAATTTTATTGACTTAAATTGTAATGTGTTGATATTTGAGTTGTTTTAAATATGAAAATCTAAAATAAAATATATTGATATCAAAATATGTTGTTTAAAAAAATTACAATGAAAAAAGAAATAAAAAATGACGTTTTTATAGACAAAGATGGGTTAAAGTTATGAAAGATAAAACAAATATTGAAAATAACGTAGAGCTACTTTTTTTAGAAACATGAAACCTATTAGATGGATACATGGCAAAAGAGCTAAGTTTGCTTTGAACATTATAGGATGGGTTGAAGCACTCCAAATGCATGACTTTGAATTAAAATGGCATATACAAATACTTATTACTTAGCTACTTATTGTATTTTTTTATCATAGTAGCCTTCTAAAGGTGACTATGTTTACTACACCAAATCATTATTGAAAGAATCATTTATCCTTATTTCATACCTTTTTAAAAAAATCAAATATATGTGTTAAACACTAAAACAAGAGAAAATGCGGATTTTTTATGATTAATTTTATTGACTTAAATTGTAATGTGTTGATATTGAGTTGTTTTAAATATGAAATCTAAAATAAAATATATTGATATCAAAATATGTTGTTTAAAAAAAATTACAATGAAAAAAGAAATAAAAAATGACGTTTTTATAGACAAAGATGGGTTAAAGTTATGAAAGATAAAACAAATATTGAAAATAACGTAGAGCTACTTTTTTTAGAAACATGAAACCTATTAGATGGATACATGGCAAAAGAGCTAAGTTTGCTTTGAACATTATAGGATGGGTTGAAGCACTCCAAATGCATGACTTTGAATTAAAATGGCATATACAAATACTTATTACTTAGCTACTTATTGTATTTTTTTTATCATAGTAGCCTTTAAAGGTGACTATGTTTACTACACCAATCATTATTGAAAGAATCATTTATCCTTATTTCATACCTTTAAAAAAAACAAATATATGTGTTAAACACTAAAACAAGAGAAAATGCGGATTTTTTATGATTAATTTTATTGACTTAAATTGTAATGTGTTGATATTTGAGTTGTTTTAAATATGAAAATCTAAAATAAATATATTGATATCAAAATATGTTGTTTAAAAAAATACAATGAAAAAGGAAATAAAAAAATGACGTTTTTATAGACAAAGATGGGTTAAAGTTATGAAAGATAAACAAATATTGAAAATAACGTAGAGCTACTTTTTTTAGAAACATGAAACCTATTAGATGGATACATGGCAAAAGAGCTAAGTTTTCTTTGAACATTATAGGATGGGTTGAAGCACTCCAAATGCATGACTTTGAATTAAAATGGCATATACAAATACTTATTACTTAGCTACTTATTGTATTTTTTTCTTCATAGTAGCCTTCTAAAGGTGACTATGTTTACTACACCAAATCATTATTGAAAGAATCATTTATCCTTATTTCATACCTTTTTAAAAAAAATCAAATATATGTGTTAAACACTAAAACAAGAGAAAATGCGGATTTTTTATGATTAATTTTATTGACTTAAATTGTAATGTGTTGATAATTGAGTTTTTTAAATATGAAATCTAAAATAAAATATATTGATATCAAAATATGTTGTTTAAAAAAAATTACAATGAAAAAAAGAAATAAAAAAATGACGTTTTTATAGACAAAGATGGGTTAAAGTTATGAAAGATAAGACAAATATTGAAAATAACGTAGAGCTACTTTTTTTAGAAACATGAAACCTATTAGATGGATACATGGCAAAAGAGCTAAGTTTGCTTTGAACATTATAGGATGGGTTGAAGCACTCCAAATGCATGACTTTGAATTAAAATGGCATATACAAATACTTATTACTTAGCTACTTATTGTTTTTTTTATCATAGTAGCCTTCTAAAGGTGACTATGTTTACTACACCAAATCATTATTGAAAGAATCATTTATCCTTATTTCATACCTTTTAAAAAAATCAAATATATGTGTTAAACACTAAAACAAGAGAATATGCGGATTTTTATGATTAATTTTATTGACTTAAATTGTAATGTGTTGATATTGAGTTGTTTTAATATGAAAATCTAAAATAAAATATTTGATATCAAAATATGTTGTTTAAAAAAAATTACAATGAAAAAAAGAAATAAAAAAATGACTTTTTATAGACAAAGATGGGTTAAAGTTATGAAAGATAAAACAAATATTGAAAATAACGTAGAGCTACTTTTTTAGAAACATGAAACCTATTAGATGGATACATGGCAAAAGAGCTAAGTTTGCTTTGAACATTATAGGATGGGTTGAAGCACTCCAATGCATGACTTTGAATTAAAATGGCATATACAAATACTTATTACTTAGCTACTTATTGTATTTTTTTTTCATAGTAGCCTTCTAAAGGTGACTATGTTTACTACACCAAATCATTATTGAAAGAATCATTTATCCTTATTTCATACCTTTTAAAAAAATCAAATATATGTGTTAAACACTAAAACAAGAGAATATGCGGATTTTTTATGATTAATTTTATTGACTTAAATTGTAATGTGTTGATATTTGAGTTGTTTTAAATATGAAAATCTAAAATAAAATATATTGATATCAAAATATGTTGTTTAAAAAAATTACAATGAAAAAAGGAAATAAAAAAATGACTTTTTTATAGACAAAGATGGGTTAAAGTTATGAAAGATAAAACAAATATTGAAAATAACGTAGAGCTACTTTTTTTAGAAACATGAAACCTATTAGATGGATACATGGCAAAAGAGCTAAGTTTGCTTTGAACATTATAGGATGGGTTGAAGCACTCCAAATGCATGACTTTGAATTAAAATGGCATATACAAATACTTATTACTTAGCTACTTATTGTATTTTTTTCTCATAGTAGCCTTCTAAAGGTGACTATGTTTACTACACCAAATCATTATTGAAAGAATCATTTATCCTTATTTCATACCTTTTTAAAAAAACTCAAATATATGTGTTAAACACTAAAACAAGAGAATATGCGGATTTTTTATGATTAATTTTATTGACTTAAATTGTAATGTGTTGATATTTGAGTTGTTTTAAATATGAAAATCTAAAATAAAATATATTGATATCAAAATATGTTGTTTAAAAAAAATTACAATTAAAAAATGAAATAAAAAAATGACGTTTTTATAGACAAAGATGGGTTAAAGTTATGAAAGATAAGACAAATATTGAAAATAACGTAGAGCTACTTTTTTTAGAAACATGAAACCTATTAGATGGATACATGGCAAAAGAGCTAAGTTTGCTTTGAACATTATAGGATGGGTTGAAGCACTCAAATGCATGACTTTGAATTAAAATGGCATATACAAATACTTATTACTTAGCTACTTATTGTATTTTTTTTATCATAGTAGCCTTCTAAAGGTGACTATGTTTACTACACCAAATCATTATTGAAAGAATCAGTTATCCTTATTTCATACCTTTTTAAAAAAAACTCAAATATATGTGTTAAACACTAAATTAAGAGAATATGCGGAATTTTTATGATTAATTTTATTGGCTTAAATTGTAATGTGTTGATGTTTGAGTTGTTTTATTTATGTAAATCTAAAATATAATATATTGATATCAAAATATGTTGTTTAAAAAATATATCAATTAAAAAAGAAATAAAAAATGACGTTTTTATAGACAAAGATGGGTTAAAGTTATGAAAGATAAAACAATATTGAAAATAACGTAGAGCTACTTTTTTTTAGAAACATGAAACCTATTAGATGGATACATGGCAAAAGAGCTAAGTTTGCTTTGAACATTATAGGATGGGTTGAAGCACTCCAAGGCATGACTTTGAATTAAAATGGCATATACAAATACTTATTACTTAGCTACTTATTGTATTTTTTTTATCTTAGTAGCCTTTTAAAGGTGACTTTGTTTACTACACCAATTCATTATTGAAAGAATCATTTATCCTTATTTCATACCTTTAAAAAAAAAATATATGTGTTAAACACTAAAACAAGAGAAAATGCGGATTTTTTATGATTAATTTTATTGACTTAAATTGTAATGTGTTGATAATTGAGTTTTTTAAATATGAAAATCAAAATAAAATATATTGATATCAAAATATGTTGTTTAAAAAATTACAATGAAAAAAGGAAATAAAAAAATGACATTTTTATAGACAAAGATGGGTTAAAGTTATGAAAGATAAACAAATATTGAAAATAACGTAGAGCTACTTTTTTTAGAAACATGAAACCTATTAGATGGATACATGGCAAAAGAGCTAAGTTTGCTTTGAACATTATAGGATGGGTTGAAGCACTCCAAATGCATGACTTTGAATTAAAATGGCATATACAAATACTTATTACTTAGCTACTTATTGTATTTTTTTCTCATAGTAGCCTTCTAAAGGTGACTATGTTTACTACACCAAATCATTATTGAAAGAATCATTTATCCTTATTTCATACCTTTTTAAAAAAATCAAATATATGTGTTAAACACTAAAACAAGAGAAAATGCGGATTTTTTGATTAATTTTATTGACTTAAATTGTAATGTGTTGATAATTGAGTTGTTTTAAATATGAAAATCTAAAATAAAATATTTGATATCAAAATATGTTGTTTAAAAAAAATTACAATGAAAAAAAGAAATAAAAAAATGACGTTTTTATAGACAAAGATGGGTTAAAGTTATGAAAGATAAGACAAATATTGAAAATAACGTAGAGCTACTTTTTTTAGAAACATGAAACCTATTAGATGGATACATGGCAAAAGAGCTAAGTTTGCTTTGAACATTATAGGATGGGTTGAAGCACTCCAAATGCATGACTTTGAATTAAAATGGCATATACAAATACTTATTACTTAGCTACTTATTGTATTTTTTTATCATAGTAGCCTTCTATTATGTTTACTACACCAAATCATTATTGAAAGAATCATTTATCCTTATTTCATACCTTTTAAAAAAAATCAAATATATGTGTTAAACACTAAAACAAGAGAATATGCGGATTTTTTATGATTAATTTTATTGACTTAAATTGTAATGTGTTGATATTTGAGTTGTTTTAATATGAAAATCTAAAATAAATATATTGATATCAAAATATGTTGTTTAAAAAAATTACAATGAAAAAAAGAAATAAAAAATGACGTTTTTATAGACAAAGATGGGTTAAAGTTATGAAAGATAAAACAAATATTGAAAATAACGTAGAGCTACTTTTTTTAGAAACATGAAACCTATTAGATGGATACATGGCAAAAGAGCTAAGTTTGCTTTGAACATTATAGGATGGGTTGAAGCACTCCAAATGCATGACTTTGAATTAAAATGGCATATACAAATACTTATTACTTAGCTACTTATTGTATTTTTTTTTCATAGTAGCCTTCTAAAGGTGACTATGTTTACTACACCAATCATTATTGAAAGAATCATTTATCCTTATTTCATACCTTTTTAAAAAAATCAAATATATGTGTTAAACACTAAAACAAGAGAATATGCGGATTTTTTATGATTAATTTTATTGACTTAAATTGTAATGTGTTGATATTTGTGTTGTTTTAAATATGAAAATCTAAAATAAAATATATTGATATCAAAATATGTTGTTTAAAAAAATTACAATGAAAAAAGGAAATAAAAAAATGACTTTTTTATAGACAAAGATGGGTTAAAGTTATGAAAGATAAACAAATATTGAAAATAACGTAGAGCTACTTTTTTAGAAACATGAAACCTATTAGATGGATACATGGCAAAAGAGCTAAGTTTTCTTTGAACATTATAGGATGGGTTGAAGCACTCCAAATGCATGACTTTGAATTAAAATGGCATATACAAATACTTATTACTTAGCTACTTATTGTATTTTTTTTCTTCATAGTAGCCTTCTAAAGGTGACTATGTTTACTACACCAAATCATTATTGAAAGAATCATTTATCCTTATTTCATACCTTTTTAAAAAAACTCAAATATATGTGTTAAACACTAAAACAAGAGAATATGCGGAATTTTTATGATTAATTTTATTGACTTAAATTGTAATGTGTTGATATTTGAGTTGTTTTAAATATGAAAATCTAAAATAAAATATATTGATATCAAAATATGTTGTTTAAAAAAATTACAATTAAAAAAGAAATAAAAAATGACGTTTTTATAGACAAAGATGGGTTAAAGTTATGAAAGATAAGACAAATATTGAAAATAACGTAGAGCTACTTTTTTTAGAAACATGAAACCTATTAGATGGATACATGGCAAAAGAGCTAAGTTTGCTTTGAACATTATAGGATGGGTTGAAGCACTCAAATGCATGACTTTGAATTAAAATGGCATATACAAATACTTATTACTTAGCTACTTATTGTATTTTTTTATCATAGTAGCCTTCTAAAGGTGACTATGTTTACTACACCAAATCATTATTGAAAGAATCATTTATCCTTATTTCATACCTTTTAAAAAAAACTCAAATATATGTGTTAAACACTAAACAAGAGAATATGCGGATTTTTTATGATTAATTTTATTGGCTTAAATTGTAATGTGTTGATGTTTGAGTTGTTTTTTATGTAAATCTAAAATATAATATATTGATATCAAAATATGTTGTTTAAAAAAATATATCAATTAAAAAAAGAAATAAAAAATGACGTTTTTATAGACAAAGATGGGTTAAAGTTATGAAAGATAAAACAAATATTGAAAATAACGTAGAGCTACTTTTTTTTAGAAACATGAAACCTATTAGATGGATACATGGCAAAAGAGCTAAGTTTGCTTTGAACATTATAGGATGGGTTGAAGCACTCCAAATGCATGACTTTGAATTAAAATAGCATATACAAATACTTATTACTTAGCTACTTATTTTATTTTTTTCTTCATAGTAGCCTTCAAAAGGTGACTATGTTTACTACACCAAATCATTATTGAAAGAATCATTTATCCTTATTTCATACCTTTTTAAAAAAAATCAAATATATGTGTTAAACACTAAAACAAGAGAAATGCGGATTTTTATGATTAATTTTATTGACTTAAATTGTAATGTGTTGATAATTGAGTTGTTTTAAATATGAAAATCTAAAATAAAATATATTGATATCAAAATATGTTGTTTAAAAAAAATACAATGAAAAAAGGAAATAAAAAATGACTTTTTTATAGACAAAGATGGGTTAAAGTTATGAAAGATAAAACAAATATTGAAAATAACGTAGAGCTACTTTTTTTAGAAACATGAAACCTATTAGATGGATACATGGCAAAAGAGCTAAGTTTGCTTTGAACATTATAGGATGGGTTGAAGCACTCCAAATGCATGACTTTGAATTAAAATGGCATATACAAATACTTATTACTTAGCTACTTATTGTATTTTTTTTTCATAGTAGCCTTCTAAAGGTGACTATGTTTACTACACCAAATCATTATTGAAAGAATCATTTATCCTTATTTCATACCTTTTTAAAAAAATCAATATATATGTGTTAAACACTAAAACAAGAGAATATGCGGATTTTTTATGATTAATTTTATTGACTTAAATTGTAATGTGTTGATATTGAGTTGTTTTAAATATGAAAATCTAAAATAAAATATATTGATATCAAAATATGTTGTTTAAAAAAATTACAATGAAAAAAGAAATAAAAAAATGACTTTTTTAAAGACAAAGATGGGTTAAAGTTATGAAAAATAAAACAAATATTGAAAATAACGTAGAGCTACTTTTGTTAGAAACATGAAACCTATTAGATGGATACATGGCAAAAGAGCTAAGTTTGCTTTGAACATTATAGGATGGGTTGAAGCACTCCAAATGCATGACTTTGAATTAAAATGGCATATACAAATACTTATTACTTAGCTACTTATTGTATTTTTTTTTCATAGTAGCCTTCTAAAGGTGACTATGTTTACTACACCAAATCATTATTGAAAGAATCATTTATCCTTATTTCATACCTTTTTAAAAAAACTCAAATATATGTGTTAAACACTAAAACAAGAGAATATGGGGAATTTTTATGATTAATTTTATTGGCTTAAATTGTAATGTGTTGATGTTTGAGTTGTTTTATTTATGTAAGTCTAAAATATAATATATTGATATAAAAATATGTTGTTAAAAAAAATACAATTAAAAAAGAAATAAAAAATGACGTTTTTATAGACAAAGATGGGTTAAAGTTGTGAAAGATAAAACAAATATTGAAAATAACGTAGAGCTACTTTTTTTTAAAAACATGAAACCTATTAGATGGATACATGGCAAAAGAGCTATGTTTGCTTTGAACATTATAGGATGGGTTGAAGCACTCCAATGCATGACTTTGAATTAAAATGGCATATACAAATACTTATTACTTAGCTACTTATTGTATTTTTTTATCTTAGTAGCCTTTTAAAGGTGACTATGTTTACTACACCAAATCATTATTGAAAGAATCATTTATCCTTATTTCATACCTTTTAAAAAAACTCAAATATATGTGTTAAACACTAAAACAAGAGAAAATGCGGATTTTTTATGATTAATTTTATTGACTTAAATTGTAATATGTTGATGTTTGAGTTGTTTTATTTATGTAAATCTAAAATATAATATATTGATATAAAAATATGTTGTTTAAAAAATATATCAATTAAAAAAAGAAATAAAAAATGACGTTTTTATAGACAAAGATGGGTTAAAGTTGTGAAAGATAAAACAAATATTGAAAATAACGTAGAGCTACTTTTTTTTAAAAACATGAAACCTATTAGATGGATACATGGCAAAAGAGCTATGTTTGCTTTGAACATTATAGCATGGGTTGAAGCACTCCAGACGCATGACTTTGAATTAAATTGGCATATACAAATACTCATACCTTTAAAAAAAACCAAATATATGTGTTAAACACTAAAACAAGAGAAAATGCGGATTTTTTTATGATTAATTTTATTGACTTAAATTGTAATGCGTTGATAATTGAGGTTTTTTAAATATGAAAATCACAAATAAAATATATTGATATCAAAATATGTTGTTTAAAAAAAATTACAATGAAAAAAGGAAATAAAAAAATGACATTTTTATAGACAAAGATGGGTTAAAGTTATGAAAACTTAAACAAATATTGAAAATAACGTAGAGCTAGTTTTGTTAGAAACATGAAACCTATTAGATGGATACATGGCAAAAGAGCTAAGTTTGCTTTGAGTATTATAGGATGGGTCGAAGCACTCCAAATGCATGACTTTGAATTAAAATGGCATATACAAATACTTATTACTTAGCTACTTATTGTATTTCTTTTATCATAGTAGCCTTCTAAAGGTGACTATGTTTACTACACCAAATCATTATTGAAAGAATCATTTATCCTTATTTCATACCTTTTTAAAAAAAATCAAATATATGTGTTAAACACTAAAACAAGAGAATATGCGGATTTTTATGATTAATTTTATTGACTTTAATTGTAATGTGTATATTTGAGTTGTTTTAAATATGAAAATCTAAAATAAAATATATTGATATCAAAATATGTTGTTTAAAAAAATTACAACAAAAAAGAAATAAAAAAATGACTTTTTTATAGACAAAGATGGGTTAAAGTTATGAAAGATAAAACAAATATTGAAAATAACGTAGAGCTACTTTTGTTAGAAACATGAAACCTATTAGATGGATACATGGCAAAAGAGCTAAGTTTGCTTTGAACATTATAGGATGGGTTGAAGCACTCCAAATGCATGACTTTGAATTAAAATGGCATATACAAATACTTATTACTTAGCTACTTATTGTATTTTTTTTTATCATAGTAGCCTTCTAAGGTGACTATGTTTACTACACCAAATCATTATTGAAAGAATCATTTATCCTTATTTCATACCTTTTTAAAAAAACTCAAATATATGTGTTAAACACTAAAACAAGAGAATATGCGGATTTTTATGATTAATTTTATTGACTTAAATTGTAATGTGTTGATATTTGAGTTGTTTTAAATATGAAAATCTAAAATAAAATATATTGATATCAAAATATGTTGTTTAAAAAAATTACAATTAAAAAATGAAATAAAAAAATGACGTTTTTATAGACAAAGATGGGTTAAAGTTATGAAAGATAAGACAAATATTGAAAATAACGTAGAGCTACTTTTTTTAGAAACATGAAACCTATTAGATGGATACATGGCAAAAGAGCTAAGTTTGCTTTGAACATTATAGGATGGGTTGAAGCACTCAAATGCATGACTTTGAATTAAAATGGCATATACAAATACTTATTACTTAGCTACTTATTGTATTTTTTTATCATAGTAGCCTTCTAAAGGTGACTATGTTTACTACACCAAATCATTATTGAAAGAATCATTTATCCTTATTTCATACCTTTTAAAAAAACTCAAATATATGTGTTAAACACTAAATTAAGAGAATATGCGGAATTTTTATGATTAATTTTATTGGCTTAAATTGTAATGTGTTGATGTTGAGTTGTTTTATTTATGTAAATCTAAAATATAATATATTGATATAAAATATGTTGTTTAAAAAATATCAATTAAAAAAAGAAATAAAAAATGACGTTTTTATAGACAAAGATGGGTTAAAGTTATGAAAGATAAAACAAATATTGAAAATAACGTAGAGCTACTTTTTTTAGAAACATGAAACCTATTAGATGGATACATGGCAAAAGAGCTAAGTTTGCTTTGAACATTATAGGATGGGTTGAAGCACTCCAGATGCATGACTTTGAATTAAAATGGCATATACAAATACTTATTACTTAGCTACTTATTGTATTTTTTTTATCTTAGTAGCCTTTTAAAGGTGACTTTGTTTACTACACCAATTCATTATTGAAAGAATCATTTATCCTTATTTCATACCTTTAAAAAAAACAAATATATGTGTTAAACACTAAAACAAGAGAAAATGCGGATTTTTTATGATTAATTTTATTGACTTAAATTGTAATGTGTTGATAATTGAGTTTCTTTAAATATGAAAATCAAAAATAAAATATATTGATATCAAAATATGTTGTTTAAAAAAATTACAATGAAAAAAGGAAATAAAAAAATGACATTTTTATAGACAAAGATGGGTTAAAGTTATGAAATTTAAAACAAATATTGAAAATAACGTAGAGCTAGTTTTGTTAGAAACATGAAACTTATTAGATGGATACATGGCAAAAGAGCTAAGTTTTCTTTGAACATTATAGGATGGGTTGAAGCACTCCAAATGCATGACTTTGAATTAAAATGGCATATACAAACACTTATTACTTAGCTACTTATTGTATTTTTTTTCTTCATAGTAGCCTTCTAAAGGTGACTATGTTTACTACACCAAATCATTATTGAAAGAATCATTTATCCTTATTTCATACCTTTTTAAAAAAAATCAAATATATGTGTTAAACACTAAAACAAGAGAAAATGCGGATTTTTTATGATTAATTTTATTGACTTAAATTGTAATGTGTTGATAATTGAGTTGTTCTAAATATGAAAATCTAAAATAAAATATATTGATATCAAAATATGTTGTTTAAAAAAAATTACAATGAAAAAAGGAAATAAAAAAATGACTTTTTTATAGACAAAGATGGGTTAAAGTTATGAAAAATAAAACAAATATTGAAAATAACGTAGAGCTACTTTTGTTGGAAACATGAAACCTATTAGATGGATACATGGCAAAAGAGCTAAGTTTGCTTTGAACATTATAGGATGGGTTGAAGCACTCCAAATGCATGACTTTGAATTAAAAAGGCATATACAACTACTTATTACTTAGCAACTTATTGTATTTTTTTTTCATAGTAGCCTTCTAAAGGTGACTATGTTTACTATACCAAATCATTATTGAAAGAATCATTTATCCTTATTTCATACCTTTTTAAAAAAAATCAAATATATGTGTTAAACACTAAAACAAGAGAATATGCGGATTTTTTATGATTAATTTTATTGACTTAAATTGTAATGTGTATATATTTGAGTTGTTTTAAATATGAAAATCTAAAATAAAATATATTGATATCAAAATATGTTGTTTAAAAAAAATTACAATGAAAAAAGGAAATAAAAAAATGTCTTTTTTATAGACAAAGATGGGTTAAAGTTATGAAAGATAAAACAAATATTGAAAATAACGTAGAGCTACTTTTGTTAGAAACATGAAACCTATTAGATGGATACATGGCAAAAGAGCTAAGTTTGCTTTGAACATTATAGGATGGGTTGAAGCACTCCAAATGCATGACTTTGAATTAAAATGGCATATACAAATACTTATTACTTAGCTACTTATTGTATTTTTTTCTTCATAGTAGCCTTCTAAAGGTGACTATGTTTACTACACCAAATCATTATTGAAAGAATCATTTATCCTTATTTCATACCTTTTTAAAAACTCAAATATATGTGTTAAACACTAAAACAAGAGAATATGGGAATTTTTATGATTAATTTTATTGACTTAAATTGTAATGTGTTGATATTTGAGTTGTTTTATTTATGAAAATCTAAAATAAAATATATTGATATCAAAATATGTTGTTAAAAAAATATATCAATTAAAAAAGAAATAAAAAATGACGTTTTTATAGACAAAGATGGGTTAAAGTTATGAAAGATAAAACAAATATTGAAAATAACGTAGAGCTACTTTTTTTAGAAACATGAAACCTATTAGATGGATACATGGCAAAAGAGCTAAGTTTGCTTTGAACATTATAGGATGGGTTGAAGCACTCCAGAGGCATGACTTTGAATTAAAATAGCATATACAAATACTTATTACTTAGCTACTTATTGTTTTTTTTTTATCTTAGTAGCCTTTTAAAGGTGACTATGTTTACTACACCAAATCATTATTGAAAGAATCATTTATCCTTATTTCATACCTTTTAAATAAAACTCAAATATATGTGTTAAACACTAAAACAAGAGAAAATGCGGATTTTTTATGATTAATTTTATTGACTTAAATTGTAATATGTTGATGTTTGAGTTGTTTTATTTATGTAAATCTAAAATAAATATATTGATATCAAAATATGTTGTTTAAAAAATATACAATTAAAAAAGAAATAAAAAATGACGTTTTTATAGACAAAGATGGGTTAAAGTTGTGAAAGATAAAACAAATATTGAAAATAACGTAGAGCTACTTTTTTTTAAAAACATGAAACCTATTAGATGGATACATGGCAAAAGAGCTATGTTTGCTTTGAACATTATAGGATGGGTTGAAGCACTCCAACGCATGACTTTGAATTAAATTGGCATATACAAATACTCATACCTTTAAAAAAAACCAATATATGTGTTAAACACTAAAACAAGAGAAAATGCGGATTTTTTATGATTAATTTTATTGACTTAAATTGTAATGTGTTGATAATTGAGGTTTTTAAATATGAAAATCAAAATAAAATATATTGATATCAAAATATGTTGTTTAAAAAAAATTACAATGAAAAAAGGAAATAAAAAAATGACATTTTTATAGACAAAGATGGGTTAAAGTTATGAAAATAAACAAATATTGAAAATAACGTAGAGCTACTTTTTTTAGAAACATGAAACCTATTAGATGGATACATGGCAAAAGAGCTAAGTTTGCTTTGAACATTATAGGATGGGTCGAAGCACTCCAAATGCATGACTTTGAATTAAAATGGCATATACAAATACTTATTACTTAGCTACTTATTGTATTTCTTTTATCATAGTAGCCTTCTAAAGGTGACTATGTTTACTATACCAAATCATTATTGAAAGAATGATTTATCCTTATTTCATACCTTTTTAAAAAAATCAAATATATGTGTTAAACACTAAAACAAGAGAATATACGGATTTTTTATGATTAATTTTATTGACTTTAATTGTAATGTGTATATATTTGAGTTGTTTTAAATATGAAAATCTAAAATAAAATATATTGATATCAAAATATGTTGTTTAAAAAAAATTACAACAAAAAAAGGAAATAAAAAAATCTCTTTTTTATAGACAAAGATGGGTTAAAGTAATGAAAGATAAAACAAATATTGAAAATAACGTAGAGTTACTTTTGTTAGAAACATGAAACCTATTAGATGTATACATGGCAAAAGAGCTAAGTTTGCTTTGAACATTATAGGATGGGTTGAAGCACTCCAAATGCATGACTTTGAATTAAAATGGCATATACAAATACTTATTACTTAGCTACTTATTGTATTTTTTTCTTATCATAGTAGCCTTCTTGAGGTGACTATGTTTACTACACCAAATCATTATTGAAAGAATCATTTATCCTTATTTCATACCTTTTTTAAAAAAACTCAAATATATGTGTTAAACACTAAAACAAGAGAATATGCGGAATTTTTATGATTAATTTTATTGTCGTAAATTGTAATGTGTTGATATTTGAGTTGTTTTAAATATGAAAATCTAAAATAAAATATATTGATATCAAAATATGTTGGTTAAAAAAATTACAATTAAAAAATGAAATAAAAAAATGACGTTTTTATAGACAAAGATGGGTTAAAGTTATGAAAGATAAGACAAATATTGAAAATAACGTAGAGTTACTTTTTTTAGAAACATGAAACCTATTAGATGGATACATGGCAAAAGAGCTAAGTTTGCTTTGAACATTATAGGATGGGTTGAAGCACTCCAATGCATGACTTTGAATTAAAATGGCATATACAAATACTTATTACTTAGCTACTTATTGTATTTTTTTATCATAGTAGCCTTCTAAAGGTGACTATGTTTACTACACCAAATCATTATTGAAAGAATCATTTATCCTTATTTCATACCTTTTAAATAAAAACTCAAATATATGTGTTAAACACTAAAACAAGAGAATATGCGGATTTTTATGATTAATTTTATTGGCTTAAATTGTAATGTGTTGATGTTTGAGTTGTTTTATTTATGTAAATCTAAAATATAATATATTGATATAAAAATATGTTGTTTAAAAAATATATCAATTAAAAAAAGAAATAAAAAATGACGTTTTTATAGACAAAGATGGGTTAAAGTTATGAAAGATAAAACAAATATTGAAAATAACGTAGAGCTACTTTTTTTTAGAAACATGAAACCTATTAGATGGATACATGGCAAAAGAGCTAAGTTTGCTTTGAACATTATAGGATGGGTTGAAGCACTCCAGAGGCATGACTTTGAATTAAAATGGCATATACAAATACTTATTACTTAGCTACTTATTGTATTTTTTTTATCTTAGTAGCCTTTTAAAGGTGACTTTGTTTACTACACCAATTCATTATTGAAAGAATCATTTATCCTTATTTCATACCTTTAAAAAAAACAAATATATGTGTTAAACACTAAAACAAGAGAAAATGCGGATTTTTTATGATTAATTTTATTGACTTAAATTGTAATGTGTTGATAATTGAGTTGTTTTAAATATGAAAATCAAAATAAAATATATTGATATCAAAATATGTTGTTTAAAAAATTACAATGAAAAAAGGAAATAAAAAAATGACATTTTTATAGACAAAGATGGGTTAAAGTTATGAAAATAAAACAAATATTGAAAATAACGTAGAGCTACTTTTTTTAGAAACATGAAACCTATTAGATGGATACATGGCAAAAGAGCTAAGTTTGCTTTGAACATTATAGGATGGGTTGAAGCACTCCAAATGCATGACTTTGAATTAAAATGGCATATACAAACACTTATTACTTAGCTACTTATTGTATTTTTTTCCTCATAGTAGCCTTCTAAAGGTGACTATGTTTACTACACCAAATCATTATTGAAAGAATCATTTATCCTTATTTCATACCTTTTTAAAAAAAATCAAATATATGTGTTAAACACTAAAACAAGAGAAAATGCGGATTTTTTATGATTAATTTTATTGACTTAAATTGTAATGTGTTGATAATTGAGTTGTTCTAAATATGAAAATCTAAAATAAAATATATTGATATCAAAATATGTTGTTTAAAAAAATTACAATGAAAAAAAGAAATAAAAAAATGACGTTTTTATAGACAAAGATGGGTTAAAGTTATGAAAGATAAGACAAATATTGAAAATAACGTAGAGCTACTTTTGTTAGAAACATGAAACCTATTAGACGGATACATGGCAGAAGAGCTAAGTGTGCTTTGAACATTATAGGATGGGTTGAAGCACTCCAAATGCATGACTTTGAATTAAAATGGCATATACAAATACTTATTACTTAACTACTTATTGTATTTTTTTTATCATAGTAGCCTTCATTATGTTTACTACACCAAATCATTATTGAAAGAATCATTTATCCTTATTTCATACCTTTTTAAAAAAATCAAATATATGTGTTAAACACTAAAACAAGAGAATATGCGGATTTTTTATGATTAATTTTATTGACTTAAATTGTAATGTGTTGATATTTGTGTTGTTTTAAATATGAAAATCTAAAATAAAATATATTGATATCAAAATATGTTGTTTAAAAAAAATACAATGAAAAAAAGAAATAAAAAAATGACTTTTTTAGACAAAGATGGGTTAAAGTTATGAAAAATAAAACAAATATTGAAAATAACGTAGAGCTACTTTTGATAGAAACATGAAACCTATTAGATGGATACATGGCAAAAGAGCTAAGTTTGCTTTGAACATTATAGGATGGGTTGAAGCACTCCAAATGCATGACTTTGAATTAAAAAGGCATATACAACTACTTATTACTTAGCAACTTATTGTATTTTTTTTTCATAGTAGCCTTCTAAAGGTGACTATGTTTACTATACCAAATCATTATTGAAAGAATCATTTATCCTTATTTCATACCTTTTTAAAAAAAATCAAATATATGTGTTAAACACTAAAACAAGAGAATATGCGGATTTTTTATGATTAATTTTATTGACTTTAATTGTAATGTGTATATATTTGAGTTGTTTTAAATATGAAAATCTAAAATAAAATATATTGATATCAAAATATGTTGTTTAAAAAAAATTACAACGAAAAAAGGAAATAAAAAAATCTCTTTTTTATAGACAAAGATGGGTTAAAGTAATGAAAGATAAAACAAATATTGAAAATAACGTAGAGTTACTTTTGTTAGAAACATGAAACCTATTAGATGTATACATGGCAAAAGAGCTAAGTTTGCTTTGAACATTATAGGATGGGTTGAAGCACTCCAAATGCATGACTTTGAATTAAAATGGCATATACAAATACTTATTACTTAGCTACTTATTGTATTTTTTTTCTTCATAGTAGCCTTCTAAAGGTGACTATGTTTACTACACCAAATCATTATTGAAAGAATCATTTATCCGTATTTCATACCTTTTTTTTAAAAACTCAAATATATGTGTTAAACACTAAAACAAGAGAATATGGGGAATTTTTATGATTAATTTTATTGGCTTAAATTGTAATGTGTTGATGTTTGAGTTGTTTTATTTATGTAAGTCTAAAATATAATATATTGATATAAAAATATGTTGTTTAAAAAATATATCAATTAAAAAAAGAAATAAAAAATGACGTTTTTATAGACAAAGATGGGTTAAAGTTATGAAAGATAAAACAAATATTGAAAATAACGTAGAGCTACTTTTTTTTAGAAACATGAAACCTATTAGATGGATACATGGCAAAAGAGCTAAGTTTGCTTTGAACATTATAGGATGGGTTGAAGCACTCCAGAGGCATGACTTTGAATTAAAATAGCATATACAAATACTTATTACTTAGCTACTTATTGTATTTTTTTTTATCTTAGTAGCCTTTTAAAGGTGACTATGTTTACTACACCAAATCATTATTGAAAGAATCATTTATCCTTATTTCATACCTTTTAAATAAAACTCAAATATATGTGTTAAACACTAAAACAAGAGAAAATGCGGATTTTTTATGATTAATTTTATTGACTTAAATTGTAATGTGTTGATGTTTGAGTTGTTTTATTTATGTAAATCTAAAATATAATATATTGATATAAAAATATGTTGTTTAAAAAATATATCAATTAAAAAAAGAAATAAAAAATGACGTTTTTATAGACAAAGATGGGTTAAAGTTATGAAAGATAAAACAAATATTGAAAATAACGTAGAGCTACTTTTTTTTAGAAACATGAAACCTATTAGATGGATACATGGCAAAAGAGCTAAGTTTGCTTTGAACATTATAGGATGGGTTGAAGCACTCCAGACGCATGACTTTGAATTAAATTGGCATATACAAATACTCATACCTTTAAAAAAAACCAAATATATGTGTTAAACACTAAAACAAGAGAAAATGCGGATTTTTTTATGATTAATTTTATTGACTTAAATTGTAATGCTTTGATAATTGAGGTTTTTTAAATATGAAAATCACAAATAAAATATATTGATATCAAAATATGTTGTTTAAAAAAAATTACAATGAAAAAAGGAAATAAAAAAATGACATTTTTCTAGACAAATATGGGTTAAATTTATGAAAACTAAAACAAATATTGAAAATAACGTAGAGCTAGTTTTGTTAGAAACATGAAACCTATTAGATGGATACATGGCAAAAGAGCTAAGTTTGCTTTGAGTATTATAGGATGGGTCGAAGCACTCCAAATGCATGACTTTGAATTAAAATGGCATATACAAATACTTATTACTTAGCTACTTATTGTATTTCTTTTATCATAGTAGCCTTCTAAAGGTGACTATGTTTACTATACCAAATCATTATTGAAAGAATGATTTATCCTTATTTCATACCTTTTTAAAAAAAATCAAATATATGTGTTAAACACTAAAACAAGAGAATATACGGATTTTTTATGATTAATTTTATTGACTTTAATTGTAATGTGTATATATTTGAGTTGTTTTAAATATGAAAATCTAAAATAAAATATATTGATAACAAAATATGTTGGTTAAAAAAATTACAATTAAAAAATGAAATAAAAAAATGACGTTTTTATAGACAAAGATGGGTTAAAGTTATGAAAGATAAGACAAATATTGAAAATAACGTAGAGCTACTTTTTTTAGAAACATGAAACCTATTAGATGGATACATGGCAAAAGAGCTAAGTTTGCTTTGAACATTATAGGATGGGTTGAAGCACCTCAAATGCATGACTTTGAATTAAAATGGCATATACAAATACTTATTACTTAGCTACTTATTGTATTATTTTTATCATAGTAGCCTTCTAAAGGTGACTATGTTTACTACACCAAATCATTATTGAAAGAATCATTTATCCTTATTTCATACCTTTTAAAAAACTCAAATATATGTGTTAAACACTAAATTAAGAGAATATGCGGAATTTTTATGATTAATTTTATTGGCTTAAATTGTAATGTGTTGATGTTTGAGTTGTTTTATTTATGTAAATCTAAAATATAATATATTGATATAAAAATATGTTGTTTAAAAAATATATCAATTAAAAAAAGAAATAAAAAAATGACGTTTTTATAGACAAAGATGGGTTAAAGTTATGAAAGATAAAACAAATATTGAAAATAACGTAGAGCTACTTTTTTTTAGAAACATGAAACCTATTAGATGGATACATGGCAAAAGAGCTAAGTTTGCTTTGAACATTATAGGATGGGTTGAAGCACTCCAGAGGCATGACTTTGAATTAAAATGGCATATACAAATACTTATTACTTAGCTACTTATTGTATTTTTTTTATCTTAGTAGCCTTTTAAAGGTGACTTTGTTTACTACACCAATTCATTATTGAAAGAATCATTTATCCTTATTTCATACCTTTAAAAAAAACAAATATATGTGTTAAACACTAAAACAAGAGAAAATGCGGATTTTTTATGATTAATTTTATTGACTTAAATTGTAATGTGTTGATAATTGAGTTGCTTTAAATATGAAAATCAAAAATAAAATATATTGATATCAAAATATGTTGTTTAAAAAAATTACAATGAAAAAAGGAAATAAAAAAATGACATTTTTATAGACAAAGATGGGTTAAAGTTATGAAAAATAAAACAAATATTGAAAATAACGTAGAGCTAGTTTTGTTAGCAACATGAAACTTATTAGATGGATACATGGCAAAAGAGCTAAGTTTTCTTTGAACATTATAGGATGGGTTGAAGCACTCCAAATGCATGACTTTGAATTAAAATGGCATATACAAACACTTATTACTTAGCTACTTATTGTATTTTTTTCTTCATAGTAGCCTTCTAAAGGTGACTATGTTTACTACACCAAATCATTATTGAAAGAATCATTTATCCTTATTTCATACCTTTTTAAAAAAAAATCAAATATATGTGTTAAACACTAAAACAAGAGAAAATGCGGATTTTTTATGATTAATTTTATTGACTTAAATTGTAATGTGTTGATAATTGAGTTGTTCTAAATATGAAAATCTAAAATAAAATATATTGATATCAAAATATGTTGTTTAAAAAAATTACAATGAAAAAAAGAAATAAAAAAATGACGTTTTTATAGACAAAGATGGGTTAAAGTTATGAAAGATAAGACAAATATTGAAAATAACGTAGAGCTACTTTTGTTAGAAACATGAAACCTATTAGATGGATACATGGCAAAAGAGCTAAGTTTGCTTTGAACATTATAGGATGGGTTGAAGCACTCCAAATGCATGACTTTGAATTAAAATGGCATATACAAATACTTATTACTTAGCTACTTATTGTATTTTTTTATCATAGTAGCCTTCATTATGTTTACTACACCAAATCATTATTGAAAGAATCATTTATCCTTATTTCATACCTTTTTAAAAAAATCAAATATATGTGTTAAACACTAAAACAAGAGAATATGCGGATTTTTTATGATTAATTTTATTGACTTAAATTGTAATGTGTTGATATTTGAGTTGTTTTAAATATGAAAATCTAAAATAAAATATATTGATATCAAAATATGTTGTTTAAAAAAAATTACAATGAAAAAAAGAAATAAAAAAATGACTTTTTTATAGACAAAGATGGGTTAAAGTTATGAAAAATAAAACAAATATTGAAAATAACGTAGAGCTACTTTTGTTAGAAACATGAAACCTATTAGATGGATACATGGCAAAAGAGCTAAGTTTGCTTTGAACATTATAGGATGGGTTGAAGCACTCCAAATGCATGACTTTGAATTAAAATGGCATATACAAATACTTATTACTTAGCTACTTATTGTATTTTTTTTCATAGTAGCCTTCTAAAGGTGACTATGTTTACTACACCAAATCATTATTGAAAGAATGATTTATCCTTATTTCATACCTTTTTAAAAAAATCAAATATATGTGTTAAACACTAAAACAAGAGAATATGCGGATTTTTTATGATTAATTTTATTGACTTTAATTGTAATGTGTATATATTTGAGTTGTTTTAAATATGAAAATCTAAAATAAAATATATTGATATCAAAATATGTTGTTTAAAAAAAATTACAATGAAAAAAGAAATAAAAAATGACTTTTTTATAGACAAAGATGGGTTAAAGTTATGAAAGATAAAACAAATATTGAAAATAACGTAGAGTTACTTTTGTTAGAAACATGAAACCTATTAGATGGATACATGGCAAAAGAGCTAAGTTTGCTTTGAACATTATAGGATGGGTTGAAGCACTCCAAATGCATGACTTTGAATTAAAATGGCATATACAAATACTTATTACTTAGCTACTTATTGTATTTTTTTTCTTCATAGTAGCCTTCTAAAGGTGACTATGTTTACTACACCAAATCATTATTGAAAGAATCATTTATCCTTATTTCATACCTTTTTAAAAAAACTCAAATATATGTGTTAAACACTAAAACAAGAGAATATGGGAATTTTTATGATTAATTTTATTGACTTAAATTGTAATGTGTTGATGTTTGAGTTGTTTTATTTATGAAAATCTAAAATATAATATATTGATATCAAAATATGTTGTTTAAAAAAATATCAATAAAAAAAGAAATAAAAAATGACGTTTTTATAGACAAAGATGGGTTAAAGTTATGAAAGATAAAACAAATATTGAAAATAACGTAGAGCTACTTTTTTTTAGAAACATGAAACCTATTAGATGGATACATGGCAAAAGAGCTAAGTTTGCTTTGAACATTATAGGATGGGTTGAAGCACTCCAGAGGCATGACTTTGAATTAAAATAGCATATACAAATACTTATTACTTAGCTACTTATTGTATTTTTTTTATCTTAGTAGCCTTTTAAAGGTGACTATGTTTACTACACCAAATCATTATTGAAAGAATCATTTATCCTTATTTCATACCTTTTAAATAAAACTCAAATATATGTGTTAAACACTAAAACAAGAGAAAATGCGGATTTTTTATGATTAATTTTATTGACTTAAATTGTAATGTGTTGATAATTGAGTTGTTTTATTTATGTAAATCTAAAATATAATATATTGATATAAAAATATGTTGTTTAAAAAAATATACAATGAAAAAAGAAATAAAAAATGACGTTTTTATAGACAAAGATGGGTTAAAGTTGTGAAAGATAAAACAAATATTGAAAATAACGTAGAGCTACTTTTTTTAGAAACATGAAACCTATTAGATGGATACATGGCAAAAGAGCTATGTTTGCTTTGAACATTATAGGATGGGTTGAAGCACTCCAAATGCATGACTTTGAATTAAAATGGCATATACAAATACTTATTACTTAGCTACTTATTGTATTTTTTTCTTCATAGTAGCCTTCTAAAGGTGACTATGTTTACTACACCAAATCATTATTGAAAGAATCATTTATCCTTATTTCATACCTTTTTAAAAAAAATCAAATATATGTGTTAAACACTAAAACAAGAGAAAATGCGGATTTTTTATGATTAATTTTATTGACTTAAATTGTAATGTGTTGATAATTGAGTTGTTTTAAATATGAAAATCTAAAATAAAATATATTGATATCAAAATATGTTGTTTAAAAAAATTACAATGAAAAAAAGAAATAAAAAAATGACGTTTTTATAGACAAAGATGGGTTAAAGTTATGAAAGATAAGACAAATATTGAAAATAACGTAGAGCTACTTTTGTTAGAAACATGAAACCTATTAGATGGATACATGGCAAAAGAGCTAAGTTTGCTTTGAACATTATAGGATGGGTTGAAGCACTCCAAATGCATGACTTTGAATTAAAATGGCATATACAAATACTTATTACTTAACTACTTATTGTATTTTTTTTATCATAGTAGCCTTCATTATGTTTACTACACCAAATCATTATTGAAAGAATCATTTATCCTTATTTCATACCTTTT
Organism: Lathyrus oleraceus; assembly: GCF_024323335.1. Taxonomy (NCBI): domain Eukaryota; kingdom Viridiplantae; phylum Streptophyta; class Magnoliopsida; order Fabales; family Fabaceae; genus Lathyrus; species Lathyrus oleraceus. The sequence goes on from NC_066580.1 coordinate 257,867,954, forward strand.
TAAAAAAATCAAATATATGTGTTAAACACTAAAACAAGAGAATATGCGGATTTTTTATGATTAATTTTATTGACTTAAATTGTAATGTGTTGATATTTGTGTTGTTTTAAATATGAAAATCTAAAATAAAATATATTGATATCAAAATATGTTGTTTAAAAAAAATTACAATGAAAAAAAGAAATAAAAAAATGACTTTTTTAAAGACAAAGATGGGTTAAAGTTATGAAAAATAAAACAAATATTGAAAATAACGTAGAGCTACTTTTGTTAGAAACATGAAACCTATTAGATGGATACATGGCAAAAGAGCTAAGTTTGCTTTGAACATTATAGGATGGGTTGAAGCACTCCAAATGCATGACTTTGAATTAAAATGGCATATACAAATACTTATTACTTAGCTACTTATTGTATTTTTTTTATCATAGTAGCCTTCATTATGTTTACTACACCAAATCATTATTGAAAGAATCATTTATCCTTATTTCATACCTTTTTAAAAAAAATCAAATATATGTGTTAAACACTAAAACAAGAGAAAATGCGGATTTTTTATGATTAATTTTATTGACTTAAATTGTAATGTGTTGATAATTGAGTTGTTCTAAATATGAAAATCTAAAATAAAATATATTGATATCAAAATATGTTGTTTAAAAAAATTACAATGAAAAAAGAAATAAAAAATGACGTTTTTATAGACAAAGATGGGTTAAAGTTATGAAAGATAAAACAAATATTGAAAATAACGTAGAGCTACTTTTGTTAGAAACATGAAACCTATTAGATGGATACATGGCAAAAGAGCTAAGTTTGCTTTGAACATTATAGGATGGGTTGAAGCACTCCAAATGCATGACTTTGAATTAAAATGGCATATACAAATACTTATTACTTAGCTACTTATTGTATTTTTTTTATCATAGTAGCCTTCATTATGTTTACTACACCAAATCATTATTGAAAGAATCATTTATCCTTATTTCATACCTTTTAAAAAAAATCAAATATATGTGTTAAACACTAAAACAAGAGAATATGCGGATTTTTTACGATTAATTTTATTGACTTAAATTGTAATGTGTTGATATTTGTGTTATTTTAAATATGAAAATCTAAAATAAAATATATTGATATCAAAATATGTTGTTTAAAAAAAATTACAATGAAAAAAAGAAATAAAAAAAATGACTTTTTTAAAGACAAAGATGGGTTAAAGTTATGAAAAATAAAACAAATATTGAAAATAACGTAGAGCTACTTTTTTAGAAACATGAAACCTATTAGATGGATACATGGCAAAAGAGCTAAGTTTGCTTTGAACATTATAGGATGGGTTGAAGCACTCCAAATGCATGACTTTGAATTAAAAAGGCATATACAAATACTTATTACTTAGCAACTTATTGTATTTTTTTTTCATAGTAGCCTTCTAAAGGTGACTATGTTTACTACACCAAATCATTATTGAAAGAATCATTTATCCTTATTTCATACCTTTTTAAAAAAAATCAAATATATGTGTTAAACACTAAAACAAGAGAATATGCGGATTTTTTATGATTAATTTTATTGACTTAAATTGTAATGTGTATATTTGAGTTGTTTTAAATATGAAAATCTAAAATAAATATATTGATATCAAAATATGTTGTTTAAAAAAAATTACAATGAAAAAAAGAAATAAAAAAATGACTTTTTTATAGACAAAGATGGGTTAAAGTTATGAAAAATAAAACAAATATTGAAAATAACGTAGAGCTACTTTTGTTAGAAACATGAAACCTATTAGATGGATACATGGCAAAAGAGCTAAGTTTGCTTTGAACATTATAGGATGGGTTGAAGCACTCCAAATGCATGACTTTGAATTAAAATGGCATATACAAATACTTATTACTTAGCTACTTATTGTATTTTTTTTCTTCATAGTAGCCTTCTAAAGGTGACTATGTTTACTACACCAAATCATTATTGAAAGAATCATTTATCCTTATTTCATACCTTTTTAAAAAAACTCAAATATATGTGTTAAACACTAAAACAAGAGAATATGCGGATTTTTTATGATTAATTTTATTGACTTAAATTGTAATGTGTTGATATTTGAGTTGTTTTAAATATGAAAATCTAAAATAAAATATATTGATATCAAAATATGTTGTTTAAAAAAATATCAATGAAAAAAAGAAATAAAAAATGACGTTTTTATAGACAAAGATGGGTTAAAGTTATGAAAGATAAAACAAATATTGAAAATAACGTAGAGCTACTTTTTTTTAGAAACATGAAACCTATTAGATGGATACATGGCAAAAGAGCTAAGTTTGCTTTGAACATTATAGGATGGGTTGAAGCACTCCAAATGCATGACTTTGAATTAAAATGGCATATACAAATACTTATTACTTAGCTACTTATTGTATTTTTTTTTATCTTAGTAGCCTTTTAAAGGTGACTTTGTTTACTACACCAATTCATTATTGAAAGAATCATTTATCCTTATTTCATACCTTTAAAAAAAAACAAATATATGTGTTAAACACTAAAACAAGAGAAAATGCGGATTTTTTATGATTAATTTTATTGACTTAAATTGTAATGTGTTGATAATTGAGTTGTTTTAAATATGAAAATCTAAAATAAAATATATTGATATCAAAATATGTTGTTTAAAAAAAATTACAATGAAAAAAGGAAATAAAAAAATGACATTTTTATAGACAAAGATGGGTTAAAGTTATGAAAAATAAAACAAATATTGAAAATAACGTAGAGCTACTTTTGTTAGAAACATGAAACCTATTAGATGGATACATGGCAAAAGAGCTAAGTTTGCTTTGAACATTATAGGATGGGTTGAAGCACTCCAAATGCATGACTTTGAATTAAAATGGCATATACAAATACTTATTACTTAGCTACTTATTGTATTTTTTTCTTCATAGTAGCCTTCTAAAGGTGACTATGTTTACTACACCAAATCATTATTGAAAGAATCATTTATCCTTATTTCATACCTTTTTAAAAAAATCAAATATATGTGTTAAACACTAAAACAAGAGAAAATGCGGATTTTTTATGATTAATTTTATTGACTTAAATTGTAATGTGTTGATAATTGAGTTGTTTTAAATATGAAAATCTAAAATAAAATATATTGATATCAAAATATGTTGTTTAAAAAAATTACAATGAAAAAAAGAAATAAAAAAATGACGTTTTTATAGACAAAGATGGGTTAAAGTTATGAAAGATAAGACAAATATTGAAAATAACGTAGAGCTACTTTTTTTAGAAACATGAAACCTATTAGATGGATACATGGCAAAAGAGCTAAGTTTGCTTTGAACATTATAGGATGGGTTGAAGCACTCCAAATGCATGACTTTGAATTAAAATGGCATATACAAATACTTATTACTTAACTACTTATTGTATTTTTTTATCATAGTAGCCTTCATTATGTTTACTACACCAAATCATTATTGAAAGAATCATTTATCCTTATTTCATACCTTTTTAAAAAAATCAAATATATGTGTTAAACACTAAAACAAGAGAATATGCGGATTTTTTATGATTAATTTTATTGACTTAAATTGTAATGTGTTGATAATTGAGTTGTTTTAAATATGAAAATCTAAAATAAAATATATTGATATCAAAATATGTTGTTTAAAAAAAATTACAATGAAAAAAGGAAATAAAAAAATGACTTTTTTATAGACAAAAATGGGTTAAAGTTAGGAAAATAAAACAAATATTGAAAATAACGTAGAGCTACTTTTGTTAGAAACATGAAACCTATTAGATGGATACATGGCAAAAGAGCTAAGTTTGCTTTGAACATTATAGGATGGGTTGAAGCACTCCAAATGCATGACTTTGAATTAAAATGGCATATACAAATACTTATTACTTAGCTACTTATTGTATTTTTTTCTTCATAGTAGCCTTCTAAAGGTGACTATGTTTACTACACCAAATCATTATTGAAAGAATCATTTATCCTTATTTCATACCTTTTTAAAAAAATCAAATATATGTGTTAAACACTAAAACAAGAGAAAATGCGGATTTTTTATGATTAATTTTATTGACTTAAATTGTAATGTGTTGATAATTGAGTTGTTCTAAATATGAAAATCTAAAATAAAATATATTGATATCAAAATATGTTGTTTAAAATAAATTACAATGAAATAAAGAAAAAAAAATGACGTTTTTATAGACGAAGATGGGTTAAAGTTTTGAAAGATAAGACAAATATTGAAAATAACGTAGAGCTACTTTTGTTAGAAACATGAAACCTATTAGATGGATACATGGCAAAAGAGCTAAGTTTGCTTTGAACATTATAGGATGGGTTGAAGCACTCCAAATGCATGACTTTGAATTAAAATGGCATATACAAATACTTATTACTTAACTACTTATTGTATTTTTTTTATCATAGTAGCCTTCATTATGTTTACAACACCAAATCATTATTGAAAGAATCATTTATCCTTATTTCATACCTTTTTAAAAAAAATCAAATATATGTGTTAAACACTAAAACAAGAGAAAATGCGGATTTTTTATGATTAATTTTATTGACTTAAATTGTAATGTGTTGATATTTGAGTTGTTTTAAATATGAAAATCTAAAATAAAATATATTGATATCAAAATATGTTGTTTAAAAAAAATTACAATGAAAAAAGGAAATAAAAAAATTTCTTTTTTATAGACAAAAATGGGTTAAAGTTAGGAAAGATAAAACAAATATTGAAAATAACGTAGAGCTACTTTTTTTAGAAACATGAAACCTATTAGATGGATACATGGCAAAAGAGCTAAGTTTGCTTTGAACATTATAGGATGGGTTGAAGCACTCCAAATGCATGACTTTGAATTAAAATGGCATATACAATACTTATTACTTAGCTACTTATTGTATTTTTTTCTTCATAGTAGCCTTCTAAAGGTGACTATGTTTACTACACCAAATCATTATTGAAAGAATCATTTATCCTTATTTCATACCTTTTTAAAAAAAACAAATATATGTGTTAAACACTAAAACAAGAGAATATGCGGATTTTTTATGATTAATTTTATTGACTTAAATTGTAATGTGTTGATATTTGAGTTGTTTTAAATATGAAAATCTAAAATAAAATATATTGATATCAAAATATGTTGGTTAAAAAAATTACAATTAAAAAAAGAAATAAAAAAATGACGTTTTTATAGACAAAGATGGGTTAAAGTTATGAAAGATAAAAAATATTGAAAATAACGTAGAGCTACTTTTTTTAGAAACATGAAACCTATTAGATGGATACATGGCAAAAGAGCTAAGTTTGCTTTGAACATTATAGGATGGGTTGAAGCACTCAAATGCATGACTTTGAATTAAAATGGCATATACAAATACTTATTACTTAGCTACTTATTGTATTTTTTTTATCATAGTAGCCTTCTAAAGGTGACTATGTTTACTACACCAAATCATTATTGAAAGAATCATTTATCCTTATTTCATACCTTTTAAAAAAACTCAAATATATGTGTTAAACACTAAAACAAGAGAATATGCGGATTTTTATGATTAATTTTATTGACTTAAATTGTAATGTGTTGATATTTGAGTTGTTTTAATTTATGAAAATCTAAAATAAATATATTGATATCAAAATATGTTGTTTAAAAAATATATCAATGAAAAAAAGAAATAAAAAAATGACGTTTTTATAGACAAAGATGGGTTAAAGTTATGAAAGATAAAACAAATATTGAAAATAACGTAGAGCTACTTTTTTTTAGAAACATGAAACCTATTAGATGGATACATGGCAAAAGAGCTAAGTTTGCTTTGAACATTATAGGATGGGTTGAAGCACTCCAAATGCATGACTTTGAATTAAAATGGCATATACAAATACTTATTACTTAGCTACTTATTGTATTTTTTTTATCATAGTAGCCTTTTAAAGGTGACTATGTTTACTACACCAAATCATTATTGAAAGAATCATTTATCCTTATTTCATACCTTTAAAAAAAACAAATATATGTGTTAAACACTAAACAAGAGAAATGCGGATTTTTTATGATTAATTTTATTGACTTAAATTGTAATGTGTTGATAATTGAGTTGTTTTAAATATGAAAATCTAAAATAAAATATATTGATATCAAAATATGTTGTTTAAAAAAATTACAATGAAAAAAGAAATAAAAAAATGACGTTTTTATAGACAAAGATGGGTTAAAGTTATGAAAATAAAACAAATATTGAAAATAACGTAGAGCTAGTTTTGTTAGAAACATGAAACTTATTAGATGGATACATGGCAAAAGAGCTAAGTTTTCTTTGAACATTATAGGATGGGTTGAAGCACTCCAAATGCATGACTTTGAATTAAAATGGCATATACAAACACTTATTACTTAGCTACTTATTGTATTTTTTTCTTCATAGTAGCCTTCTAAAGGTGACTATGTTTACTACACCAAATCATTATTGAAAGAATCATTTATCCTTATTTCATACCTTTTTAAAAAAAATCAAATATATGTGTTAAACACTAAAACAAGAGAAAATGCGGATTTTTTATGATTAATTTTATTGACTTAAATTGTAATGTGTTGATATTTGAGTTGTTTAAATATGAAAATCTAAAATAAAATATATTGATATCAAAATATGTTGTTTAAAATAAATTACAATGAAAAAAAGAAATAAAAAATGACGTTTTTATAGACAAAGATGGGTTAAAGTTATGAAAGATAAGACAAATATTGAAAATAACGTAGAGCTACTTTTGTTAGAAACATGAAACCTATTAGACGGATACATGGCAAAAGAGCTAAGTTTGCTTTGAACATTATAGGATGGGTTGAAGCACTCCAAATGCATGACTTTGAATTAAAATGGCATATACATATACTTATTACTTAACTACTTATTGTTCTTTTTTTATCATAGTAGCCTTCATTATGTTTACTACACCAAATCATTATTGAAAGAATCATTTATCCTTATTTCATACCTTTTTAAAAAAATCAAATATATGTGTTAAACACTAAAACAAGAGAATATGCGGATTTTTTATGATTAATTTTATTGACTTAAATTGTAATGTGTTGATAATTGAGTTGCTTTAAATATGAAAATCAAAAATAAAATATATTGATATCAAAATATGTTGTTTAAAAAAATTACAATGAAAAAAGGAAATAAAAAAATGACATTTTTATAGACAAAGATGGGTTAAAGTTATGAAAAATAAAACAAATATTGAAAATAACGTAGAGCTAGTTTTGTTAGCAACATGAAACTTATTAGATGGATACATGGCAAAAGAGCTAAGTTTGCTTTGAACATTATAGGATGGGTTGAAGCACTCCAAATGCATGACTTTGAATTAAAATGGCATATACAAACACTTATTACTTAGCTACTTATTGTATTTTTTTCTTCATAGTAGCCTTCTAAAGGTGACTATGTTTACTACACCAAATCATTATTGAAAGAATCATTTATCCTTATTTCATACCTTTTTAAAAAAAATCAAATATATGTGTTAAACACTAAAACAAGAGAAATGCGGATTTTTTATGATTAATTTTATTGACTTAAATTGTAATGTGTTGATAATTGAGTTGTTTTAAATATGAAAATCTAAAATAAAATATATGATATCAAAATATGTTGTTTAAAAAAATTACAATGAAAAAAAGAAATAAAAAATGACGTTTTTATAGACAAAGATGGGTTAAAGTTATGAAAGATAAGACAAATATTGAAAATAACGTAGAGCTACTTTTGTTAGAAACATGAAACCTATTAGACGGATACATGGCAAAAGAGCTAAGTGTGCTTTGAACATTATAGGATGGGTTGAAGCACTCCAAATGCATGACTTTGAATTAAAATGGCATATACAAATACTTATTACTTAACTACTTATTGTATTTTTTTATCATAGTAGCCTTCATTATGTTTACTACACCAAATCATTATTGAAAGAATCATTTATCCTTATTTCATACCTTTTTAAAAAAATCAAATATATGTGTTAAACACTAAAACAAGAGAATATGCGGATTTTTTATGATTAATTTTATTGACTTAAATTGTAATGTGTTGATATTTGAGTTGTTTTAAATATGAAATCTAAAATAAAATATATTGATATCAAAATATGTTGTTTAAAAAAAATTACAATGAAAAAAAGAAATAAAAAAATGACGTTTTTATAGACAAAGATGGGTTAAAGTTATGAAAGATAAAACAAATATTGAAAATAACGTAGAGCTACTTTTTTTTAGAAACATGAAACCTATTAGATGGATACATGGCAAAAGAGCTAAGTTTGCTTTGAACATTATAGGATGGGTTGAAGCACTCCAAATGCATGACTTTGAATTAAAATGGCATATACAAATACTTATTACTTAGCTACTTATTGTATTTTTTTCTCATAGTAGCCTTCTAAAGGTGACTATGTTTACTACACCAAATCATTATTGAAAGAATCATTTATCCTTATTTCATACCTTTTTAAAAAAAATCAAATATATGTGTTAAACACTAAAACAAGAGAAATGCGGATTTTTTATGATTAATTTTATTGACTTAAATTGTAATGTGTTGATAATTGAGTTGTTTTAAATATGAAAATCTAAAATAAAATATATTGATATCAAAATATGTTGTTTAAAAAAAATTACAATGAAAAAAGAAATAAAAAAATGACTTTTTATAGACAAAGATGGGTTAAAGTTATGAAAGATAAAACAAATATTGAAAATAACGTAGAGCTACTTTTTTTAGAAACATGAAACCTATTAGATGGATACATGGCAAAAGAGCTAAGTTTGCTTTGAACATTATAGGATGGGTTGAAGCACTCCAAATGCATGACTTCGAATTAAAAAGGCATATACAACTACTTATTACTTAGCAACTTATTGTATTTTTTTTCATAGTAGCCTTCTAAAGGTGACTATGTTTACTATACCAAATCATTATTGAAAGAATGATTTATCCTTATTTCATACCTTTTTAAAAAAAATCAAATATATGTGTTAAACACTAAAGCAAGAGAATATGCGGATTTTTTATGATTAATTTTATTGACTTAAATTGTAATGTGTTGATATTTGAGTTGTTTTAAATATGAAAATCTAAAATAAAATATATTGATATCAAAATATGTTGGTTAAAAAAAATTACAATGAAAAAAGAAATAAAAAATGACATTTTTATAGACAAAGATGGGTTAAAGTTATGAAAGATAAGACAAATTTGAAAATAACGTAGAGCTACTTTTGTTAGAAACATGAAACCTATTAGATGGATACATGGCAAAAGAGCTAAGTTTGCTTTGAACATTATAGGATGGGTTGAAGCACTCCAAATGCATGACTTTGAATTAAAATGGCATATACAAACACTTATTACTTAACTACTTATTGTATTTTTTTTATCATAGTAGCCTTCATTATGTTTACTACACCAAATCATTATTGAAAGAATCATTTATCCTTATTTCATACCTTTTTAAAAAAATCAAATATATGTGTTAAACACTAAAACAAGAGATAATGCGGATTTTTTATGATTAATTTTATTGACTTAAATTGTAATGTGTTGATAATTGAGTTGTTTTAAATATGAAAATCTAAAATAAAATATATTGATATCAAAATATGTTGTTTAAAAAAAATTACAATGAAAAAAAGAAATAAAAAAATGACGTTTTTATAGACAAAGATGGGTTAAAGTTATGAAAGATAAAACAAATATTGAAAATAACGTTGAGCTACTTTTTTTAGAAACATGAAACCTATTAGATGGATACATGGCAAAAGAGCTAAGTTTGCTTTGAATATTATAGGATGGGTTGAAGCACTCCAAATGCATGACTTTGAATTAAAATGGCATATACAAATACTTATTACTTAGTTACTTATTGTATTTCTTTTCTCATAGTAGCCTTCTAAAGGTGACTATGTTTACTATACCAAATCATTATTGAAAGAATGATTTATCCTTATTTCATACCTTTTAAAAAAAATCAAATATATGTGTTAAACACTAAAACAAGAGAATATGCGGATTTTTTATGATTAATTTTATTGACTTTAATTGTAATGTGTATATATTTGAGTTGTTTTAAATATGAAAATCTAAAATAAAATATATTGATATCAAAATATATTGTTTAAAAAAAATTACAATGAAAAAAAGAAATAAAAAAATGACGTTTTTATAGACAAAGATGGGTTAAAGTTATGAAAGATAAAACAAATATTGAAAATAACGTTGAGCTACTTTTTTTTAGAAACATGAAACCTATTAGATGGATACATGGCAAAAGAGCTAAGTTTGCTTTGAATATTATAGGATGGGTTGAAGCACTCCAAATGCATGACTTTGAATTAAAATGGCATATACAAATACTTATTACTTAGTTACTTATTGTATTTCTTTTCTCATAGTAGCCTTCTAAAGGTGACTATGTTTACTATACCAAATCATTATTGAAAGAATGATTTATCCTTATTTCATACCTTTTTAAAAAAAATCAAATATATGTGTTAAACACTAAAACAAGAGAATATGCGGATTTTTTATGATTAATTTTATTGACTTTAATTGTAATGTGTATATATTTGAGTTGTTTTAAATATGAAAATCTAAAATAAAATATATTGATATCAAAATATATTGTTTAAAAAAATTACAATGAAAAAAGAAATAAAAAAATGACGTTTTTATAGACAAAGATGAGTTAAAGTTATGAAAGATAAAACAAATATTGAAAATAACGTTGAGCTACTTTTTTTTAGAAACATGAAACCTATTAGATGGATACATGGCAAAAGAGCTTTGCTTTGAAAATTATAGGATGGGTTGAAGCACTCCAAATGCAGGACTTTAAATTAAAATGGCATATACAAATACTTATTACTTAGCTACTTATTGTATTTCTTTTATCATAGTAGCCTTCTAAAGGTGACTATGTTTACTATACCAAATCATTATTGAAAGAATCATTTATCCTTATTTCATACCTTTTTAAAAAAATCAAATATATGTGTTAAACACTAAAACAAGAGAATATGCGGATTTTTTATGATTAATTTTATTGACTTAAATTGTAATGTGTTGATATTTGAGTTGTTTTAAATATGAAAATCTAAAATAAAATATATTGATATCAAAATATGTTGTTTAAAAAAAATTACAATGAAAAAAAGAAATAAAAAAATGACGTTTTTATAGACAAAGATGGGTTAAAGTTATGAAAGATAACAAATATTGAAAATAACGTTGAGCTACTTTTTTTTAGATACATGAAACCTATTAGATGGATACATGGCAAAAGAGCTAAGTTTGCTTTGAACATTATAGGATGGGTTGAAGCACTCCAAATGCATGACTTTGAATTAAAATGACATATACAACTACTTATTACTTAGCAACTTATTGTATTTTTTTTGTTCATAGTAGCCTTCTAAAGGTGACTATGTTTACTACACCAAATCATTATTTAAAGAATCATTTATCCTTATTTCATACCTTTTTAAAAAAAATCAAATATATGTGTTAAACACTAAAGCAAGAGAATATGCGGATTTTTTATGATTAATTTTATTGACTTAAATTGTAATGTGTTGATATTTGAGTTGTTTAAATATGAAAATCTAAAATAAAATATATTGATATCAAAATATGTTGTTTAAAAAAAATACAATGAAAAAAAGAAATAAAAAAATGACGTTTTTATAGACAAAGATGGGTTAAAGTTATGAAAGATAAGACAAATTTTGAAATAACGTAGAGCTACTTTTGTTAGAAACATGAAACCTATTAGATGGATACATGGCAAAAGAGCTAAGTTTGCTTTGAACATTATAGGATGGGTTGAAGCACTCCAAATGCATGACTTTGAATTAAAATGGCATATACAAACTTATTACTTAACTACTTATTGTATTTTTTTATCATAGTAGCCTTCATTATGTTTACTACACCAAATCATTATTGAAAGAATCATTTATCCTTATTTCATACCTTTTTAAAAAAATCAAATATATGTGTTAAACACTAAAACAAGAGATATTGCGGATTTTTTATGATTAATTTTATTGACTTAAATTGTAATGTGTTGATAATTGAGTTGTTCTAAATATGAAAATCTAAAATAAAATATATTGATATCAAAATATGTTGTTTAAAAAAAATTACAATGAAAAAAAGAAATAAAAAAATGACGTTTTTATAGACAAAGATGGGTTAAAGTTATGAAAGATAAAACAAATATTGAAAATAACGTTGAGCTACTTTTTTTTAGAAACATGAAACCTATTAGATGGATACATGGCAAAAGAGCTAAGTTTGCTTTGAATATTATAGGATGGGTTGAAGCACTCCAAATGCATGACTTTGAATTAAAATGGCATATACAAATACTTATTACTTAGTTACTTATTGTATTTTTTCTCATAGTAGCCTTCTAAAGGTGACTATGTTTACTATACCAAATCATTATTGAAAGAATGATTTATCCTTATTTCATACCTTTTTAAAAAAATCAAATATATGTGTTAAACACTAAAACAAGAGAATATGCGGATTTTTTATGATTAATTTTATTGACTTTAATTGTAATGTGTATATTTGAGTTGTTTTAAATATGAAAATCTAAAATAAAATATATTGATATCAAAATATATTGTTTAAAAAAAATTACAATGAAAAAAAGAAATAAAAAAATGACGTTTTTATAGACAAAGATGGGTTAAAGTTATGAAAGATAAAACAAATATTGAAAATAACGTTGAGCTACTTTTTTTTAGAAACATGAAACCTATTAGATGGATACATGGCAAAAGAGCTAAGTTTGCTTTGAATATTATAGGATGGGTTGAAGCACTCCAAATGCATGACTTTGAATTAAAATGGCATATACAAATACTTATTACTTAGTTACTTATTGTATTTTTTTCTCATAGTAGCCTTCTAAAGGTGACTATGTTTACTATACCAAATCATTATTGAAAGAATGATTTATCCTTATTTCATACCTTTTTAAAAAAATCAAATATATGTGTTAAACACTAAAACAAGAGAATATGCGGATTTTTTATGATTAATTTTATTGACTTTAATTGTAATGTGTATATATTTGAGTTGTTTTAAATATGAAAATCTAAAATAAAATATATTGATATCAAAATATATTGTTTAAAAAAATTACAATGAAAAAAGAAATAAAAAAATGACGTTTTTATAGACAAAGATGGGTTAAAGTTATGAAAGATAAAACAAATATTGAAAATAACGTTGAGCTACTTTTTTTTAGAAACATGAAACCTATTAGATGGATACATGGCAAAAGAGCTAAGTTTGCATTATTGAAAGAATCATTTATCCTTATTTCATACCTTTTTAAAAAAATCAAATATATGTGTTAAACACTAAAACAAGAGAATATACGGATTTTTTATGATTAATTTTATTGACTTAAATTGTAATGTGTTGATATTTGTGTTGTTTTAAATATGAATATCTAAAATAAAATATATTGATATCAAAATATGTTGTTTAGAAAAAATTACAATGAAAAAAAGAAATAAAAAAATGACTTTTTTATAGACAAAGATGGGTTAAAGTTATGAAAGATAAACAAATATTGAAAATAACGTAGAGCTACTTTTTTTAGAAACATGAAACTTATTAGATGGATACATGGCAAAAGAGCTAAGTTTGCTTTGAACATTATAGGATGGGTTGAAGCACTCCAAATGCATGACTTTGAATTAAAATGGCATATACAAATACTTATTACTTAGCTACTTATTGTATTTTTTTTCTCATAGTAGCCTTCTAAAGGTGACTATGTTTACTACACCAAATCATTATTGAAAGAATCATTTATCCTTATTTCATACCTTTTAAAAAAAATCAAATATATGTGTTAAACACTAAAACAAGAGAATATGCGGATTTTTTATGATTAATTTTATTGACTTAAATTGTAATGTGTTGATATTGAGTTGTTTTAAATATGAAAATCTAAAATAAAATATATTGATATCAAAATATGTTGTTTAAAAAAATTACAATGAAAAAAGAAATAAAAAAATGACTTTTTTATAGACAAAGATGGGTTAAAGTTATGAAAAATAAAACAAATATTGAAAATAACGTAGAGCTACTTTTGTTAGAAACATGAAACCTATTAGATGGATACATGGCAAAAGAGCTAAGTTTGCTTTGAACATTATAGGATGGGTTGAAGCACTCCAAATGCATGACTTTGAATTAAAATGGCATATACAAATACTTATTACTTAGCTACTTATTGTATTTTTTTCTTCATAGTAGCCTTCTAAAGGTGACTATGTTTACTACACCAAATCATTATTGAAAGAATCATTTATCCTTATTTCATACCTTTTTAAAAAAAACTCAAATATATGTGTTAAACACTAAAACAAGAGAATATGCGGATTTTTATGATTAATTTTATTGACTTAAATTGTAATGTGTTGATATTTGAGTTGTTTTAAATATGAAAATCTAAAATAATATATTGATATCAAAATATGTTGTTTAAAAAAATTACAATGAAAAAAGAAATAAAAAAATGACGTTTTTATAGACAAAGATGGGTTAAAGTTATGAAAGATAACAAATATTGAAAATAACGTTGAGCTACTTTTTTTTAGATACATGAAACCTATTAGATGGATACATGGCAAAAGAGCTAAGTTTGCTTTGAACATTATAGGATGGGTTGAAGCACTCCAAATGCATGACTTTGAATTAAAATGACATATACAACTACTTATTACTTAGCAACTTATTGTATGTTTACTACACCAAATCATTATTTAAAGAATCATTTATCCTTATTTCATACCTTTTAAAAAAAATCAAATATATGTGTTAAACACTAAAGCAAGAGGATATGCGGATTTTTTATGATTAATTTTATTGACTTAAATTGTAATGTGTTGATATTTGAGTTGTTTAAATATGAAAATCTAAAATAAAATATATTGATATCAAAATATGTTGGTTAAAAAAATTACAATGAAAAAAGAAATAAAAAAATGACGTTTTTATAGACAAAGATGGGTTAAAGTTATGAAAGATAAGACAAATTTGAAAATAACGTAGAGCTACTTTTGTTAGAAACATGAAACCTATTAGATGGATACATGGCAAAAGAGCTAAGTTTGCTTTGAACATTATAGGATGGGTTGAAGCACTCCAAATGCATGACTTTGAATTAAAATGGCATATACAAATACTTATTACTTAGCTACTTATTGTATTTTTTTTATCATAGTAGCCTTCATTATGTTTACTACACCAAATCATTATTGAAAGAATCATTTATCCTTATTTCATACCTTTTTAAAAAAAATCAAATATATGTGTTAAACACTAAAACAAGAGATATGCGGATTTTTTATGATTAATTTTATTGACTTAAATTGTAATGTGTTGATAATTGAGTTGTTTTAAATATGAAAATCTAAAATAAAATATATTGATATCAAAATATGTTGTTTAAAAAAATTACAATGAAAAAAAGAAATAAAAAAATGACGTTTTTATAGACAAAGATGGGTTAAAGTTATGAAAGATAAAACAAATATTGAAAATAACGTTGAGCTACTTTTTTTTAGAAACATGAAACCTATTAGATGGATACATGGCAAAAGAGCTAAGTTTGCTTTGAATATTATAGGATGGGTTGAAGCACTCCAAATGCATGACTTTGAATTAAAAAGGCATATACAAATACTTATTACTTAGCAACTTATTGTATTTTTTTTTCATAGTAGCCTTCTAAAGGTGACTATGTTTACTATACCAAATCATTATTGAAAGAATGATTTATCCTTATTTCATACCTTTTTAAAAAAAATCAAATATATGTGTTAAACACTAAAACAAGAGAATATGCGGATTTTTTATGATTAATTTTATTGACTTTAATTGTAATGTGTATATATTTGAGTTGTTTTAAATATGAAAATCTAAAATAAAATATATTGATATCAAAATATTTGTTTAAAAAAAATTACAATGAAAAAAAGAAATAAAAAAATGACGTTTTTATAGACAAAGATGGGTTAAAGTTATGAAAGATAAAACAAATATTGAAAATAACGTTGAGCTACTTTTTTTTAGAAACATGAAACCTATTAGATGGATACATGGCAAAAGAGCTAAGTTTGCTTTGAATATTATAGGATGGTTGAAGCACTCCAAATGCATGACTTTGAATTAAAATGGCATATACAAATACTTATTACTTAGTTACTTATTGTATTTCTTTTCTCATAGTAGCCTTCTAAAGGTGACTATGTTTACTATACCAAATCATTATTGAAAGAATGATTTATCCTTATTTCATACCTTTTTAAAAAAAATCAAATATATGTGTTAAACACTAAAACAAGAGAATATGCGGATTTTTTATGATTAATTTTATTGACTTTAATTGTAATGTGTATATATTTGAGTTGTTTTAAATATGAAAATCTAAAATAAAATATATTGATATCAAAATATATTGTTTAAAAAAAATTACAATGAAAAAAAGAAAAAAAAAATGACGTTTTTATAGACAAAGATGGGTTAAAGTTATGAAAGATAAAACAAATATTGAAAATAACGTTGAGCTACTTTTTTTTAGAAACATGAAACCTATTAGATGGATACATGGCAAAAGAGCTAAGTTTGCTTTGAACATTATAGGATGGGTTGAAGCACTCCAAATGCATGACTTTGAATTAAAATGGCATATACAAATACTTATTACTTAGCTACTTATTGTATTTTTTTATCATAGTAGCCTTCTAAAGGTGACTATGTTTACTACACCAAATCATTATTGAAAGAATCATTTATCCTTATTTCATACCTTTTTAAAAAAATCAAATATATGTGTTAAACACTAAAACAAGAGAATATGCGGATTTTTTATGATTAATTTTATTGACTTAAATTGTAATGTGTTGATATTTGAGTTGTTTTAAATATGAAAATCTAAAATAAAATATATTGATATCAAAATATGTTGTTTAAAAAAATTACAATGAAAAAAGAAATAAAAAAATGACGTTTTTATAGACAAAGATGGGTTAAAGTTATGAAAGATAACAAATATTGAAAATAACGTTGAGCTACTTTTTTTAGAAACATGAAACCTATTAGATGGATACATGGCAAAGAGCTAAGTTTGCTTTGAACATTATAGGATGGGTTGAAGCACTCCAAATGCATGACTTTGAATTAAAATGGCATATACAACTACTTATTACTTAGCTACTTATTGTATTTTTTTTCATAGTAGCCTTCTAAAGGTGACTATGTTTACTACACCAAATCATTATTGAAAGAATCATTTATCCTTATTTCATACCTTTTTAAAAAAAATCAAATATATGTGTTAAACACTAAAACAAGAGAATATGCGGATTTTTTATGATTAATTTTATTGACTTAAATTGTAATGTGTTGATATTTGAGTTGTTTTAAATATGAAAATCTAAAATAAAATATATTGATATCAAAATATGTTGTTAAAAAAATTACAATGAAAAAAAGAAATAAAAAATGACGTTTTATAGACAAAGATGGGTTAAAGTTATGAAAGATAAGACAAATTTGAAAATAACGTAGAGCTACTTTTTTTAGAAACATGAAACCTATTAGATGGATACATGGCAAAGAGCTAAGTTTGCTTTGAACATTATAGGATGGGTTGAAGCACTCCAAATGCATGACTTTGAATTAAAATGGCATATACAAATACTTATTACTTAACTACTTATTGTATTTTTTTTATCATAGTAGCCTTCATTATGTTTACTACACCAAATCATTATTGAAAGAATCATTTATCCTTATTTCATACCTTTTTAAAAAAATCAAATATATGTGTTAAACACTAAAACAAGAGATATGCGGATTTTTTATGATTAATTTTATTGACTTAAATTGTAATGTGTTGATAATTGAGTTGTTCTAAATATGAAAATCTAAAATAAAATATATTGATATCAAAATATGTTGTTTAAAAAAAATACAATGAAAAAAAGAAATAAAAAAATGACGTTTTTATAGACAAAGATGGGTTAAAGTTATGAAAGATAAAACAAATATTGAAAATAACGTTGAGCTACTTTTTTTTAGAAACATGAAACCTATTAGATGGATACATGGCAAAAGAGCTAAGTTTGCTTTGAATATTATAGGATGCGTTGAAGCACTCCAAATGCATGACTTTGAATTAAAATGGCATATACAAATACTTATTACTTAGTTACTTATTGTATTTCTTTTCTCATAGTAGCCTTCTAAAGGTGACTATGTTTACTATACCAAATCATTATTGAAAGAATGATTTATCCTTATTTCATACCTTTTTAAAAAAATCAAATATATGTGTTAAACACTAAAACAAGAGAATATGCGGATTTTTTATGATTAATTTTATTGACTTTAATTGTAATGTGTTGATAATTGAGTTGTTCTAAATATGAAAATCTAAAATAAAATATATTGATATCAAAATATGTTGTTTAAAAAAAATTACAATGAAAAAAAGAAATAAAAAAATGACGTTTTTATAGACAAAGATGGGTTAAAGTTATGAAAGATAAAACAAATATTGAAAATAACGTTGAGCTACTTTTTTTTAGAAACATGAAACCTATTAGATGGATACATGGCAAAAGAGCTAAGTTTGCTTTGAATATTATAGGATGCGTTGAAGCACTCCAAATGCATGACTTTGAATTAAAATGGCATATACAAATACTTATTACTTAGTTACTTATTGTATTTCTTTTCTCATAGTAGCCTTCTAAAGGTGACTATGTTTACTATACCAAATCATTATTGAAAGAATGATTTATCCTTATTTCATACCTTTTAAAAAAAATCAAATATATGTGTTAAACACTAAAACAAGAGAATATGCGGATTTTTTATGATTAATTTTATTGACTTTAATTGTAATGTGTTATATTTGAGTTGTTTTAAATATGAAAATCTAAAATAAAATATATTGATATCAAAATATATTGTTTTAAAAAAAATTACAATGAAAAAAGAAATAAAAAAATGACGTTTTTATAGACAAAGATGGGTTAAAGTTATGAAAGATAAACAAATATTGAAAATAACGTTGAGCTACTTTTTTTTAGAAACATGAAACCTATTAGATGGATACATGGCAAAAGAGCTAAGTTTGCTTTGAACATTATAGGATGGGTTGAAGCACTCCAAATGCATGACTTTGAATTAAAATGGCATATACAAATACTTATTACTTAGCTACTTATTGTATTTTTTTTATCATAGTAGCCTTCTAAAGGTGACTATGTTTACTACACCAAATCATTATTGAAAGAATCATTTATCCTTATTTCATACCTTTTTAAAAAATCAAATATATGTGTTAAACACTAAAACAAGAGAATATGCGGATTTTTTATGATTAATTTTATTGACTTAAATTGTAATGTGTTGATATTTGAGTTGTTTTAAATATGAAAATCTAAAATAAAATATATTGATATCAAAATATGTTGTTTAAAAAAAATTACAATGAAAAAAAGAAATAAAAAATGACGTTTTTATAGACAAAGATGGGTTAAAGTTATGAAAGATAACAAATATTGAAAATAACGTTGAGCTACTTTTTTTAGAAACATGAAACCTATTAGATGGATACATGGCAAAAGAGCTAAGTTTGCTTTGAACATTATAGGATGGGTTGAAGCACTCCAAATGCATGACTTTGAATTAAAATGGCATATACAATACTTATTACTTAGCTACTTATTGTATTTTTTTTGTCATAGTAGCCTTCTAAAGGTGACTATGTTTACTACACCAAATCATTATTGAAAGAATCATTTATCCTTATTTCATACCTTTTTAAAAAAAATCAAATATATGTGTTAAACACTAAAACAAGAGAATATGCGGATTTTTTATGATTAATTTTATTGACTTAAATTGTAATGTGTTGATATTTGAGTTGTTTTAAATATGAAAATCTAAAATAAAATATATTGATATCAAAATATGTTGTTTAAAAAAAATTACAATGAAAAAAAGAAATAAAAAAATGACGTTTTTATAGACAAAGATGGGTTAAAGTTATGAAAGATAAAACAAATATTGAAAATAACGTTGAGCTACTTTTTTTTAGAAACATGAAACCTATTAGATGGATAAATGGCAAAAGAGCTAAGTTTACTTTGAATATTATAGGATGCGTTGAAGCACTCCAAATGCATGACTTTGAATTAAAATGGCATATACAATCACTTATTACTTAACTACTTATTGTATTTTTTTTTATCATAGTAGCCTTCATTATGTTTACTACACCAAATCATTATTGAAAGAATCATTTATCCTTATTTCATACCTTTTTAAAAAAATCAAATATATGTGTTAAACACTAAAACAAGAGAATATGCGGATTTTTTATGATTAATTTTATTGACTTAATTGTAATGTGTTGATATTTGAGTTGTTTTAAATATGAAAATCTAAAATAAAATATATTGATATCAAAATATGTTGTTTAAAAAAAATACAATGAAAAAAAGAAATAAAAAAATGACGTTTTTATAGACAAAGATGGGTTAAAGTTATGAAAGATAAAACAAATATTGAAAATAACGTTGAGCTACTTTTTTTTAGAAACATGAAACCTATTAGATGGATACATGGCAAAAGAGCTAAGTTTGCTTTGAATATTATAGGATGGGTTGAAGCACTCCAAATGCATGACTTTGAATTAAAATGGCATATACAAATACTTATTACTTAGTTACTTATTGTATTTTTTTTCTCATAGTAGCCTTCTAAAGGTGACTATGTTTACTACACCAAATCATTATTGAAAGAATCATTTATCCTTATTTCATACCTTTTTAAAAAAATCAAATATATGTGTTAAACACTAAAACAAGAGAATATGCGGATTTTTTATGATTAATTTTATTGACTTTAATTGTAATGTGTATATATTTGAGTTGTTTTAATATGAAAATCTAAAATAAAATATATTGATATCAAAATATATTGTTTAAAAAAAATTACAATGAAAAAAAGAAATAAAAAAATGACGTTTTTATAGACAAAGATGGGTTAAAGTTATGAAAGATAAAACAAATATTGAAAATAACGTTGAGCTACTTTTTTTTAGAAACATGAAACCTATTAGATGGATACATGGCAAAAGAGCTAAGTTTGCTTTGAATATTATAGGATGGGTTGAAGCACTCCAAATGCATGACTTTGAATTAAAATGGCATATACAAATACTTATTACTTAGCTACTTATTGTATTTCTTTTATCATAGTAGCCTTCTAAAGGTGACTATGTTTACTATACCAAATCATTATTGAAAGAATCATTTATCCTTATTTCATACCTTTTTAAAAAAATCAAATATATGTGTTAAACACTAAAACAAGAGAATATGCGGATTTTTTATGATTAATTTTATTGACTTAATTGTAATGTGTTGATATTTGAGTTGTTTTAAATATGAAAATCTAAAATAAAATATATTGATATCAAAATATGTTGTTTAAAAAAAATTACAATGAAAAAAAGAAATAAAAAAATGACGTTTTTATAGACAAAGATGGGTTAAAGTTATGAAAGATAAACAAATATTGAAAATAACGTTGAGCTACTTTTTTTAGAAACATGAAACCTATTAGATGGATACATGGCAAAAGAGCTAAGTTTGCTTTGAACATTATAGGATGGGTTGAAGCACTCCAAATGCATGACTTTGAATTAAAATGGCATATACAAATACTTATTACTTAGCTACTTATTGTATTTTTTTTCATAGTAGCCTTCTAAAGGTG
Source organism: Lathyrus oleraceus (assembly GCF_024323335.1). Taxonomy (NCBI): domain Eukaryota; kingdom Viridiplantae; phylum Streptophyta; class Magnoliopsida; order Fabales; family Fabaceae; genus Lathyrus; species Lathyrus oleraceus. The sequence continues at coordinate 257,889,897 of NC_066580.1, forward strand.
ACTATGTTTACTACACCAAATCATTATTGAAAGAATCATTTATCCTTATTTCATACCTTTTTAAAAAAAATCAAATATATGTGTTAAACACTAAAACAAGAGAATATGCGGATTTTTTATGATTAATTTTATTGACTTAAATTGTAATGTGTTGATATTTGAGTTGTTTTAAATATGAAAATCTAAAATAAAATATATTGATATCAAAATATGTTGTTAAAAAAAATACAATGAAAAAAAGAAATAAAAAAATGACGTTTTTATAGACAAAGATGGGTTAAAGTTATGAAAGATAAACAAATATTGAAAATAACGTAGAGCTACTTTTGTTAGAAACATGAAACCTATTAGATGGATACATGGCAAAAGAGCTAAGTTTGCTTTGAACATTATAGGATGGGTTGAAGCACTCCAAATGCATGACTTTGAATTAAAATGGCATATACAAATACTTATTACTTAACTACTTATTGTATTTTTTTTATCATAGTAGCCTTCATTATGTTTACTACACCAAATCATTATTGAAAGAATCATTTATCCTTATTTCATACCTTTTTAAAAAAATCAAATATATGTGTTAAACACTAAAACAAGAGAATATGCGGATTTTTTATGATTAATTTTATTGACTTAAATTGTAATGTGTTGATATTGAGTTGTTTTAAATATGAAAATCTAAAATAAAATATATTGATATCAAAATATGTTGTTTAAAAAAAATTACAATGAAAAAAAGAAATAAAAAAATGACGTTTTTATAGACAAAGATGGGTTAAAGTTATGAAAGATAAACAAATATTGAAAATAACGTTGAGCTACTTTTTTTAGAAACATGAAACCTATTAGATGGATACATGGCAAAAGAGCTAAGTTTGCTTTGAACATTATAGGATGGTTGAAGCACTCCAAATGCATGACTTTGAATTAAAATGGCATATACAAATACTTATTACTTAGTACTTATTGTATTTTTTTATCATAGTAGCCTTCTAAAGGTGACTATGTTTACTACACCAAATCATTATTGAAAGAATCATTTATCCTTATTTCATACCTTTTTAAAAAAAATCAAATATATGTGTTAAACACTAAAACAAGAGAATATGCGGATTTTTTATGATTAATTTTATTGACTTTAATTGTAATGTGTATATTTGAGTTGTTTTAAATATGAAAATCTAAAATAAAATATATTGATATCAAAATATGTTGTTTAAAAAAAATTACAATGAAAAAAAGAAATAAAAAAATGACGTTTTTATAGACAAAGATGGGTTAAAGTTATGAAAGATAAAACAAATATTGAAAATAACGTTGAGCTACTTTTTTTTAGAAACATGAAACCTATTAGATGGATACATGGCAAAAGAGCTAAGTTTGCTTTGAATATTATAGGATGGGTTGAAGCACTCCAAATGCAGGACTTTAAATTAAAATGGCATATACAAATACTTATTACTTAGCTACTTATTGTATTTCTTTTATCATAGTAGCCTTCTAAAGGTGACTATGTTTACTATACCAAATCATTATTGAAAGAATCATTTATCCTTATTTCATACCTTTTTAAAAAAATCAAATATATGTGTTAAACACTAAAACAAGAGAATATGCGGATTTTTTATGATTAATTTTATTGACTTAAATTGTAATGTGTTGATATTTGAGTTGTTTTAAATATGAAAATCTAAAATAAAATATATTGATATCAAAATATGTTGTTTAAAAAAAATTACAATGAAAAAAAGAAATAAAAAAATGACGTTTTTATAGACAAAGATGGGTTAAAGTTATGAAAGATAAAACAAATATTGAAAATAACGTTGAGCTACTTTTTTTAGAAACATGAAACCTATTAGATGGATACATGGCAAAAGAGCTAAGTTTGCTTTGAACATTATAGGATGGGTTGAAGCACTCCAAATGCATGACTTTGAATTAAAATGGCATATACAAATACTTATTACTTAGCTACTTATTGTATTTCTTTTATCATAGTAGCCTTCTAAAGGTGACTATGTTTACTATACCAAATCATTATTGAAAGAATCATTTATCCTTATTTCATACCTTTTTAAAAAAATCAAATATATGTGTTAAACACTAAAACAAGAGAATATGCGGATTTTTTATGATTAATTTTATTGACTTAAATTGTAATGTGTTGATATTTGAGTTGTTTTAAATATGAAAATCTAAAATAAAATATATTGATATCAAAATATGTTGTTTAAAAAAATTACAATGAAAAAAGAAATAAAAAAATGACGTTTTTATAGACAAAGATGGGTTAAAGTTATGAAAGATAAAAAATTGAAAATAACGTTGAGCTACTTTTTTTAGAAACATGAAACCTATTAGATGGATACATGGCAAAAGAGCTAAGTTTGCTTTGAACATTATAGGATGGGTTGAAGCACTCCAAATGCATGACTTTGAATTAAAATGGCATATACAAATACTTATTACTTAGCTACTTATTGTATTTTTTTTTTCATAGTAGCCTTCTAAAGGTGACTATGTTTACTACACCAAATCATTATTGAAAGAATCATTTATCCTTATTTCATACCTTTTTAAAAAAATCAAATATATGTGTTAAACACTAAAACAAGAGAATATGCGGATTTTTTATGATTAATTTTATTGACTTAAATTGTAATGTGTTGATATTTGAGTTGTTTTAAATATGAAAATCTAAAATAAAATATATTGATATCAAAATATGTTGTTTAAAAAAAATTACAATGAAAAAAAGAAATAAAAAAATGACGTTTTTATAGACAAAGATGGGTTAAAGTTATGAAAGATAAAACAAATATTGAAAATAACGTTGAGCTACTTTTTTTAGAAACATGAAACCTATTAGATGGATACATGGCAAAAGAGCTAAGTTTGCTTTGAACATTATAGGATGGGTTGAAGCACTCCAAATGCATGACTTTGAATTAAAATGGCATATACAAATACTTATTACTTAGCTACTTATTGTATTTTTTTTATCATAGTAGCCTTCTAATTATGTTTACTACACCAAATCATTATTGAAAGAATCATTTATCCTTATTTCATACCTTTTTAAAAAAATCAAATATATGTGTTAAACACTAAAACAAGAGATATGCGGATTTTTTATGATTAATTTTATTGACTTTAATTGTAATGTGTATATATTTGAGTTGTTTAAATATGAAAATCTAAAATAAAATATATTGATATCAAAATATGTTGTTTAAAAAAAATTACAATGAAAAAAAGAAATAAAAAATGACGTTTTTAAAGACAAAGATGGGTTAAAGTTATGAAAAATAAAACAAATATTGAAAATAACGTAGAGCTACTTTTGATGGAAACATGAAACCTATTAGATGGATACATGGCAAAAGAGCTAAGTTTGCTTTGAACATTATAGGATGGGTTGAAGCACTCCAAATGCATGACTTTGAATTAAAAAGGCATATACAACTACTTATTACTTAGCAACTTATTGTATTTTTTTTTCATAGTAGCCTTCTAAAGGTGACTATGTTTACTATACCAAATCATTATTGAAAGAATGATTTATCCTTATTTCATACCTTTTTAAAAAAAATCAAATATATGTGTTAAACACTAAAACAAGAGAATATGCGGATTTTTTATGATTAATTTTATTGACTTTAATTGTAATGTGTATATATTTGAGTTGTTTTAAATATGAAAATCTAAAATAAAATATATTGATATCAAAATATATTGTTTAAAAAAAATTACAATGAAAAAAAGAAATAAAAAAATGACGTTTTTATAGACAAAGATGGGTTAAAGTTATGAAAGATAACAAATATTGAAAATAACGTTGAGCTACTTTTTTTTAGAAACATGAAACCTATTAGATGGATACATGGCAAAAGAGCTAAGTTTGCTTTGAACATTATAGGATGGGTTGAAGCACTCCAAATGCATGACTTTGAATTAAAATGGCATATACAAATACTTATTACTTAGCTACTTATTGTATTTTTTTATCATAGTAGCCTTCTAAAGGTGACTATGTTTACTACACCAAATCATTATTGAAAGAATCATTTATCCTTATTTCATACCTTTTTAAAAAAATCAAATATATGTGTTAAACACTAAAACAAGAGAATATGCGGATTTTTTATGATTAATTTTATTGACTTAAATTGTAATGTGTTGATATTTGAGTTGTTTAAATATGAAAATCTAAAATAAAATATATTGATATCAAAATATGTTGTTTAAAAAAATTACAATGAAAAAAAGAAATAAAAAATGACGTTTTTATAGACAAAGATGGGTTAAAGTTATGAAAGATAAACAAATATTGAAAATAACGTAGAGCTACTTTTGTTAGAAACATGAAACCTATTAGATGGATACATGGCAAAAGAGCTAAGTTTGCTTTGAACATTATAGGATGGGTTGAAGCACTCCAAATGCATGACTTTGAATTAAAATGGCATATACAAATACTTATTACTTAGCTACTTATTGTATTTTTTTTCATAGTAGCCTTCATTATGTTTACTACACCAAATCATTATTGAAAGAATCATTTATCCTTATTTCATACCTTTTTAAAAAAATCAAATATATGTGTTAAACACTAAAACAAGAGATATGCGGATTTTTTATGATTAATTTTATTGACTTAAATTGTAATGTGTTGATATTGAGTTGTTTTAAATATGAAAATCTAAAATAAAATATATTGATATCAAAATATGTTGTTTAAAAAAATTACAATGAAAAAAAGAAATAAAAAAATGACGTTTTTATAGACAAAGATGGGTTAAAGTTATGAAAGATAAAACAAATATTGAAAATAACGTTGAGCTACTTTTTTTTAGAAACATGAAACCTATTAGATGGATACATGGCAAAAGAGCTAAGTTTGCTTTGAATATTATAGGATGGGTTGAAGCACTCCAAATGCATGACTTTGAATTAAAATGGCATATACAAATACTTATTACTTAGTTACTTATTGTATTTTTTTCTCATAGTAGCCTTCTAAAGGTGACTATGTTTACTACACCAAATCATTATTGAAAGAATGATTTATCCTTATTTCATACCTTTTTAAAAAAATCAAATATATGTGTTAAACACTAAAACAAGAGAATATGCGGATTTTTTATGATTAATTTTATTGACTTAAATTGTAATGTGTATATATTTGAGTTGTTTTAAATATGAAAATCTAAAATAAAATATATTGATATCAAAATATGTTGTTTAAAAAAAATTACAATGAAAAAAAGAAATAAAAAAATGACGTTTTTATAGACAAAGATGGGTTAAAGTTATGAAAGATAAAACAAATATTGAAAATAACGTTGAGCTACTTTTTTTAGAAACATGAAACCTATTAGATGGATACATGGCAAAAGAGCTAAGTTTGCTTTGAATATTATAGGATGGGTTGAAGCACTCCAAATGCATGACTTTGAATTAAAATGGCATATACAAATACTTATTACTTAGTTACTTATTGTATTTCTTTTATCATAGTAGCCTTCTAAAGGTGACTATGTTTACTATACCAAATCATTATTGAAAGAATGATTTATCCTTATTTCATACCTTTTTAAAAAAATCAAATATATGTGTTAAACACTAAAACAAGAGAATATGCGGATTTTTTATGATTAATTTTATTGACTTTAATTGTAATGTGTATATATTGAGTTGTTTTAAATATGAAAATCTAAAATAAAATATATTGATATCAAAATATATTGTTTAAAAAAAATTACAATGAAAAAAAGAAATAAAAAAATGACGTTTTATAGACAAAGATGGGTTAAAGTTATGAAAGATAACAAATATTGAAAATAACGTTGAGCTACTTTTTTTTAGAAACATGAAACCTATTAGATGGATACATGGCAAAAGAGCTAAGTTTGCTTTGAACATTATAGGATGGGTTGAAGCACTCCAAATGCATGACTTTGAATTAAAATGGCATATACAAATACTTATTACTTAGCAACTTATTGTATTTTTTTTGTCATAGTAGCCTTCTAAAGGTGACTATGTTTACTACACCAAATCATTATTGAAAGAATCATTTATCCTTATTTCATACCTTTTTAAAAAAAATCAAATATATGTGTTAAACACTAAAACAAGAGAATATGCGGATTTTTTATGATTAATTTTATTGACTTAAATTGTAATGTGTTGATATTTGAGTTGTTTTAAATATGAAAATCTAAAATAAAATATATTGATATCAAAATATGTTGTTTAAAAAAAATTACAATGAAAAAAAGAAATAAAAAAATGACGTTTTTATAGACAAAGATGGGTTAAAGTTATGAAAGATAAGACAAATATTGAAAATAACGTAGAGCTACTTTTGTTAGAAACATGAAACCTATTAGACGGATACATGGCAGAAGAGCTAAGTGTGCTTTGAACATTATAGGATGGGTTGAAGCACTCCAAATGCATGACTTTGAATTAAAATGGCATATACAAATACTTATTACTTAACTACTTATTGTATTTTTTTTATCATAGTAGCCTTCATTATGTTTACTACACCAAATCATTATTGAAAGAATCATTTATCCTTATTTCATACCTTTTTAAAAAAATCAAATATATGTGTTAAACACTAAAACAAGAGATATGCGGATTTTTTATGATTAATTTTATTGACTTAATTGTAATGTGTATATATTTGAGTTGTTTTAAATATGAAAATCTAAAATAAAATATATTGATATCAAAATATATTGTTTAAAAAAATTACAATGAAAAAAGAAATAAAAAAATGACGTTTTTATAGACAAAGATGGGTTAAAGTTATGAAAGATAAAACAAATATTGAAAATAACGTTGAGCTACTTTTTTTAGAAACATGAAACCTATTAGATGGATACATGGCAAAAGAGCTAAGTTTGCTTTGAATATTATAGGATGGGTTGAAGCACTCCAAATGCATGACTTTGAATTAAAATGGCATATACAAATACTTATTACTTAGTTACTTATTGTATTTCTTTTCTCATAGTAGCCTTCTAAAGGTGACTATGTTTACTATACCAAATCATTATTGAAAGAATGATTTATCCTTATTTCATACCTTTTTAAAAAAAATCAAATATATGTGTTAAACACTAAAACAAGAGAATATGCGGATTTTTTATGATTAATTTTATTGACTTTAATTGTAATGTGTATATATTTGAGTTGTTTTAAATATGAAAATCTAAAATAAAATATATTGATATCAAAATATATTGTTTAAAAAAAATTACAATGAAAAAAAGAAATAAAAAAATGACGTTTTTATAGACAAAGATGGGTTAAAGTTATGAAAGATAAAACAAATATTGAAAATAACGTTGAGCTACTTTTTTTTAGAAACATGAAACCTATTAGATGGATACATGGCAAAAGAGCTAAGTTTGCTTTGAATATTATAGGATGGGTTGAAGCACTCCAAATGCATGACTTTGAATTAAAATGGCATATACAAATACTTATTACTTAGTTACTTATTGTATTTCTTTTATCATAGTAGCCTTCTAAAGGTGACTATGTTTACTATACCAAATCATTATTGAAAGAATGATTTATCCTTATTTCATACCTTTTTAAAAAAAATCAAATATATGTGTTAAACACTAAAACAAGAGAATATGCGGATTTTTTATGATTAATTTTATTGACTTTAATTGTAATGTGTATATATTTGAGTTGTTTTAAATATGAAAATCTAAAATAAAATATATTGATATCAAAATATATTGTTTAAAAAAAATTACAATGAAAAAAAGAAATAAAAAAATGACGTTTTTATAGACAAAGATGGGTTAAAGTTATGAAAGATAACAAATATTGAAAATAACGTTGAGCTACTTTTTTTTAGAAACATGAAACCTATTAGATGGATACATGGCAAAAGAGCTAAGTTTGCTTTGAACATTATAGGATGGGTTGAAGCACTCCAAATGCATGACTTTGAATTAAAATGGCATATACAAATACTTATTACTTAGCAACTTATTGTATTTTTTTGTTCATAGTAGCCTTCTAAAGGTGACTATGTTTACTACACCAAATCATTATTTAAAGAATCATTTATCCTTATTTCATACCTTTTTAAAAAAATCAAATATATGTGTTAAACACTAAAACAAGAGAATATGCGGATTTTTTATGATTAATTTTATTGACTTAAATTGTAATGTGTTGATATTTGAGTTGTTTTAAATATGAAAATCTAAAATAAAATATATTGATATCAAAATATGTTGTTAAAAAAATTACAATGAAAAAAAGAAATAAAAAAATGACGTTTTTATAGACAAAGATGGGTTAAAGTTATGAAAGATAAGACAAATATTGAAAATAACGTAGAGCTACTTTTTTAGAAACATGAAACCTATTAGATGGATACATGGCAAAAGAGCTAAGTTTGCTTTGAACATTATAGGATGGGTTGAAGCACTCCAAATGCATGACTTTGAATTAAAATGGCATATACAAACACTTATTACTTAACTACTTATTGTATTTTTTTATCATAGTAGCCTTCATTATGTTTACTACACCAAATCATTATTGAAAGAATCATTTATCCTTATTTCATACCTTTTTAAAAAAATCAAATATATGTGTTAAACACTAAAACAAGAGATATGCGGATTTTTTATGATTAATTTTATTGACTTAAATTGTAATGTGTTGATATTTGAGTTGTTTAAATATGAAAATCTAAAATAAAATATATTGATATCAAAATATGTTGTTTAAAAAAAATTACAATGAAAAAAAGAAATAAAAAAATGACGTTTTTATAGACAAAGATGGGTTAAAGTTATGAAAGATAAAACAAATATTGAAAATAACGTTGAGCTACTTTTTTTAGAAACATGAAACCTATTAGATGGATACATGGCAAAAGAGCTAAGTTTGCTTTGAATATTATAGGATGGGTTGAAGCACTCCAAATGCATGACTTTGAATTAAAATGGCATATACAAATACTTATTACTTAGTTACTTATTGTATTTCTTTTCTCATAGTAGCCTTCTAAAGGTGACTATGTTTACTATACCAAATCATTATTGAAAGAATGATTTATCCTTATTTCATACCTTTTTAAAAAAAATCAAATATATGTGTTAAACACTAAAACAAGAGAATATGCGGATTTTTTATGATTAATTTTATTGACTTTAATTGTAATGTGTATATATTTGAGTTGTTTTAAATATGAAAATCTAAAATAAAATATATTGATATCAAAATATATTGTTTAAAAAAAATTACAATGAAAAAAAGAAATAAAAAAATGACGTTTTTATAGACAAAGATGGGTTAAAGTTATGAAAGATAAAACAAATATTGAAAATAACGTTGAGCTACTTTTTTTTAGAAACATGAAACCTATTAGATGGATACATGGCAAAAGAGCTAAGTTTGCTTTGAATATTATAGGATGGTTGAAGCACTCCAAATGCATGACTTTGAATTAAAATGGCATATACAAATACTTATTACTTAGTTACTTATTGTATTTCTTTTCTCATAGTAGCCTTCTAAAGGTGACTATGTTTACTATACCAAATCATTATTGAAAGAATGATTTATCCTTATTTCATACCTTTTTAAAAAAAATCAAATATATGTGTTAAACACTAAAACAAGAGAATATGCGGATTTTTTATGATTAATTTTATTGACTTTAATTGTAATGTGTATATATTTGAGTTGTTTTAAATATGAAAATCTAAAATAAAATATATTGATATCAAAATATATTGTTTAAAAAAATTACAATGAAAAAAAGAAATAAAAAAATGACGTTTTTATAGACAAAGATGGGTTAAAGTTATGAAAGATAAAACAAATATTGAAAATAACGTTGAGCTACTTTTTTTAGAAACATGAAACCTATTAGATGGATACATGGCAAAAGAGCTAAGTTTGCTTTGAATATTATAGGATGGGTTGAAGCACTCCAAATGCATGACTTTGAATTAAAATGGCATATACAAATACTTATTACTTAGTTACTTATTGTATTTCTTTTATCATAGTAGCCTTCTAAAGGTGACTATGTTTACTATACCAAATCATTATTGAAAGAATGATTTATCCTTATTTCATACCTTTTTAAAAAAATCAAATATATGTGTTAAACACTAAAACAAGAGAATATGCGGATTTTTTATGATTAATTTTATTGACTTAATTGTAATGTGTATATATTTGAGTTGTTTTAAATATGAAAATCTAAAATAAAATATATTGATATCAAAATATATTGTTTAAAAAAAATTACAATGAAAAAAAGAAATAAAAAAATGACGTTTTTATAGACAAAGATGGGTTAAAGTTATGAAAGATAACAAAATTGAAAATAACGTTGAGCTACTTTTTTTAGAAACATGAAACCTATTAGATGGATACATGGCAAAAGAGCTAAGTTTGCTTTGAACATTATAGGATGGGTTGAAGCACTCCAAATGCATGACTTTGAATTAAAATGACATATACAACTACTTATTACTTAGCAACTTATTGTATTTTTTTTGTTCATAGTAGCCTTCTAAAGGTGACTATGTTTACTACACCAAATCATTATTTAAAGAATCATTTATCCTTATTTCATACCTTTTTAAAAAAAATCAAATATATGTGTTAAACACTAAAGCAAGAGAATATGCGGATTTTTTATGATTAATTTTATTGACTTAAATTGTAATGTGTTGATATTTGAGTTGTCTTAAATATGAAAATCTAAAATAAAATATATTGATATCAAAATATGTTGGTTAAAAAAAATTACAATGAAAAAAAGAAATAAAAAATGACATTTTTATAGACAAAGATGGGTTAAAGTTATGAAAGATAAGACAAATTTGAAAATAACGTAGAGCTACTTTTGTTAGAAACATGAAACCTATTAGATGGATACATGGCAAAAGAGCTAAGTTGCTTTGAACATTATAGGATGGGTTGAAGCACTCCAAATGCATGACTTTGAATTAAAATGGCATATACAAATACTTATTACTTAACTACTTATTGTATTTATTTTATCATAGTAGCCTTCATTATGTTTACTACACCAAATCATTATTGAAAGAATGATTTATCCTTATTTCATACCTTTTTAAAAAAGATCAAATATATGTGTTAAACACTAAAACAAGAGATAATGCTGATTTTTTATGATTAATTTTATTGACTTTAATTGTAATGTGTATATATTTGAGTTGTTTTAAATATGAAAATCTAAAATAAAATATATTGATATCAAAATATATTGTTTAAAAAAAATTACAATGAAAAAAAGAAATAAAAAAATGACTTTTTTATAGACAAAGATGGGTTAAAGTTATGAAAGATAAAACAAATATTGAAAATAACGTTGAGCTACTTTTTTTTAGAAATATGAAACCTATTAGATGGATACATGGCAAAAGAGCTAAGTTTGCTTTGAATATTATAGGATGCGTTGAAGCACTCCAAATGCATGACTTTGAATTAAAATGGCATATACAAATACTTATTACTTAGTTACTTATTGTATTTCTTTTCTCATAGTAGCCTTCTAAAGGTGACTATGTTTACTATACCAAATCATTATTGAAAGAATGATTTATCCTTATTTCATACCTTTTTAAAAAAAATCAAATATATGTGTTAAACACTAAAACAAGAGAATATGCGGATTTTTTATGATTAATTTTATTGACTTTAATTGTAATGTGTATATATTTGAGTTGTTTTAAATATGAAAATCTAAAATAAAATATATTGATATCAAAATATATTGTTTAAAAAAAATTACAATGAAAAAAAGAAATAAAAAAATGACGTTTTTATAGACAAAGATGGGTTAAAGTTATGAAAGATAAAACAAATATTGAAAATAACGTTGAGCTACTTTTTTTAGAAACATGAAACCTATTAGATGGACACATGGCAAAAGAGCTAAGTTTGCTTTGAATATTATAGGATGGGTTGAAGCACTCCAAATGCATGACTTTGAATTAAAATGGCATATACAAATACTTATTACTTAGTTACTTATTGTATTTTTTTATCATAGTAGCCTTCTAAAGGTGACTATGTTTACTATACCAAATCATTATTGAAAGAATGATTTATCCTTATTTCATACCTTTTTAAAAAAAATCAAATATATGTGTTAAACACTAAAACAAGAGAATATGCGGATTTTTTATGATTAATTTTATTGACTTTAATTGTAATGTGTATATATTGAGTTGTTTTAAATATGAAAATCTAAAATAAAATATATTGATATCAAAATATATTGTTTAAAAAAAATTACAATGAAAAAAAGAAATAAAAAAATGACGTTTTTATAGACAAAGATGGGTTAAAGTTATGAAAGATAACAAATATTGAAAATAACGTTGAGCTACTTTTTTTTAGAAACATGAAACCTATTAGATGGATACATGGCAAAAGAGCTAAGTTTGCTTTGAACATTATAGGATGGGTTGAAGCACTCCAAATGCATGACTTTGAATTAAAATGACATATACAAATACTTATTACTTAGCAACTTATTGTATTTTTTTTGTTCATAGTAGCCTTCTAAAGGTGACTATGTTTACTACACCAAATCATTATTTAAAGAATCATTTATCCTTATTTCATACCTTTTTAAAAAAAATCAAATATATGTGTTAAACACTAAAGCAAGAGAATATGCGGATTTTTTATGATTAATTTTATTGACTTAAATTGTAATGTGTTGATATTTGAGTTGTCTTAAATATGAAAATCTAAAATAAAATATATTGTTATCAAAATATGTTGGTTAAAAAAAATTACAATGAAAAAAAGAAATAAAAAAATGACATTTTTATAGACAAAGATGGGTTAAAGTTATGAAAGATAAGACAAATATTGAAAATAACGTAGAGCTACTTTTGTTAGAAACATGAAACCTATTAGATGGATACATGGCAAAAGAGCTAAGTTTGCTTTGAACATTATAGGATGGGTTGAAGCACTCCAAATGCATGACTTTGAATTAAAATGGCATATACAAACACTTATTACTTAACTACTTATTGTATTTTTTTATCATAGTAGCCTTCATTATGTTTACTACACCAAATCATTATTGAAAGAATCATTTATCCTTATTTCATACCTTTTTAAAAAAATCAAATATATGTGTTAAACACTAAAACAAGAGATATGCGGATTTTTTATGATTAATTTTATTGACTTAAATTGTAATGTGTTGATATTTGAGTTGTTTTAAATATGAAAATCTAAAATAAAATATATTGATATCAAAATATGTTGTTTAAAAAAAATTACAATGAAAAAAAGAAATAAAAAAATGACGTTTTTATAGACAAAGATGGGTTAAAGTTATGAAAGATAAAACAAATATTGAAAATAACGTTGAGCTACTTTTTTTTAGAAACATGAAACCTATTAGATGGATACATGGCAAAAGAGCTAAGTTTGCTTTGAATATTATAGGATGGGTTGAAGCACTCCAAATGCATGACTTTGAATTAAAATGGCATATACAAATACTTATTACTTAGTTACTTATTGTATTTCTTTTCTCATAGTAGCCTTCTAAAGGTGACTATGTTTACTATACCAAATCATTATTGAAAGAATGATTTATCCTTATTTCATACCTTTTTAAAAAAAATCAAATATATGTGTTAAACACTAAAACAAGAGAATATGCGGATTTTTTATGATTAATTTTATTGACTTTAATTGTAATGTGTATATATTTGAGTTGTTTTAAATATGAAAATCTAAAATAAAATATATTGATATCAAAATATATTGTTTAAAAAAAATTACAATGAAAAAAAGAAATAAAAAAATGACGTTTTTATAGACAAAGATGGGTTAAAGTTATGAAAGATAAAACAAATATTGAAAATAACGTTGAGCTACTTTTTTTAGAAACATGAAACCTATTAGATGGATACATGGCAAAAGAGCTAAGTTTGCTTTGAATATTATAGGATGGTTGAAGCACTCCAAATGCATGACTTTGAATTAAAATGGCATATACAAATACTTATTACTTAGTTACTTATTGTATTTCTTTTCTCATAGTAGCCTTCTAAAGGTGACTATGTTTACTATACCAAATCATTATTGAAAGAATGATTTATCCTTATTTCATACCTTTTTAAAAAAAATCAAATATATGTGTTAAACACTAAAACAAGAGAATATGCGGATTTTTTATGATTAATTTTATTGACTTTAATTGTAATGTGTATATATTTGAGTTGTTTTAAATATGAAAATCTAAAATAAAATATATTGATATCAAAATATATTGTTTAAAAAAAATTACAATGAAAAAAAGAAATAAAAAAATGACGTTTTTATAGACAAAGATGGGTTAAAGTTATGAAAGATAAAACAAATATTGAAAATAACGTTGAGCTACTTTTTTTTAGAAACATGAAACCTATTAGATGGATACATGGCAAAAGAGCTAAGTTTGCTTTGAATATTATAGGATGGGTTGAAGCACTCCAAATGCATGACTTTGAATTAAAATGGCATATACAAATACTTATTACTTAGTTACTTATTGTATTTCTTTTATCATAGTAGCCTTCTAAAGGTGACTATGTTTACTATACCAAATCATTATTGAAAGAATGATTTATCCTTATTTCATACCTTTTTAAAAAAAATCAAATATATGTGTTAAACACTAAAACAAGAGAATATGCGGATTTTTTATGATTAATTTTATTGACTTTAATTGTAATGTGTATATATTTGAGTTGTTTTAAATATGAAAATCTAAAATAAAATATATTGATATCAAAATATATTGTTTAAAAAAAATTACAATGAAAAAAAGAAATAAAAAAATGACATTTTTATAGACAAAGATGGGTTAAAGTTATGAAAGATAACAAAAATTGAAAATAACGTTGAGCTACTTTTTTTTAGATACATGAAACCTATTAGATGGATACATGGCAAAAGAGCTAAGTTTGCTTTGAACATTATAGGATGGGTTGAAGCACTCCAAATGCATGACTTTGAATTAAAATGACATATACAACTACTTATTACTTAGCAACTTATTGTATTTTTTTTGTTCATAGTAGCCTTCTAAAGGTGACTATGTTTACTACACCAAATCATTATTTAAAGAATCATTTATCCTTATTTCATACCTTTTTAAAAAAAATCAAATATATGTGTTAAACACTAAAGCAAGAGAATATGCGGATTTTTTATGATTAATTTTATTGACTTAAATTGTAATGTGTTGATATTTGAGTTGTTCTAAATATGAAAATCTAAAATAAAATATATTGATATCAAAATATGTTGTTTAAAAAAAATTACAATGAAAAAAAGAAATAAAAAATGACATTTTTATAGACAAAGATGGGTTAAAGTTATGAAAGATAAGACAAATATTTGAAAATAACGTAGAGCTACTTTTGTTAGAAACATGAAACCTATTAGATGGATACATGGCAAAAGAGCTAAGTGTGCTTTGAACATTATAGGATGGGTTGAAGCACTCCAAATGCATGACTTTGAATTAAAATGGCATATACAAATACTTATTACTTAACTACTTATTGTATTTTTTTTCATAGTAGCCTTCATTATGTTTACTACACCAAATCATTATTGAAAGAATGATTTATCCTTATTTCATACCTTTTTAAAAAAATCAAATATATGTGTTAAACACTAAAACAAGAGATATGCGGATTTTTTATGATTAATTTTATTGACTTTAATTGTAATGTGTATATATTGAGTTGTTTTAAATATGAAAATCTAAAATAAAATATATTGATATCAAAATATATTGTTTAAAAAAAATTACAATGAAAAAAAGAAATAAAAAAATGACGTTTTTATAGACAAAGATGGGTTAAAGTTATGAAAGATAAAACAAATATTGAAAATAACGTTGAGCTACTTTTTTTAGAAACATGAAACCTATTAGATGGATACATGGCAAAAGAGCTAAGTTTGCTTTGAATATTATAGGATGCGTTGAAGCACTCCAAATGCATGACTTTGAATTAAAATGGCATATACAAATACTTATTACTTAGTTACTTATTGTATTTCTTTTCTCATAGTAGCCTTCTAAAGGTGACTATGTTTACTATACCAAATCATTATTGAAAGAATGATTTATCCTTATTTCATACCTTTTTAAAAAAAATCAAATATATGTGTTAAACACTAAAACAAGAGAATATGCGGATTTTTTATGATTAATTTTATTGACTTAATTGTAATGTGTATATATTTGAGTTGTTTTAAATATGAAAATCTAAAATAAAATATATTGATATCAAAATATATTGTTTAAAAAAAATTACAATGAAAAAAAGAAATAAAAAAATGACGTTTTTATAGACAAAGATGGGTTAAAGTTATGAAAGATAAAACAAATATTGAAAATAACGTTGAGCTACTTTTTTTTAGAAACATGAAACCTATTAGATGGATACATGGCAAAAGAGCTAAGTTTGCTTTGAATATTATAGGATGGGTTGAAGCACTCCAAATGCATGACTTTGAATTAAAATGGCATATACAAATACTTATTACTTAGTTACTTATTGTATTTCTTTTATCATAGTAGCCTTCTAAAGGTGACTATGTTTACTATACCAAATCATTATTGAAAGAATGATTTATCCTTATTTCATACCTTTTTAAAAAAAATCAAATATATGTGTTAAACACTAAAACAAGAGAATATGCGGATTTTTTATGATTAATTTTATTGACTTTAATTGTAATGTGTATATATTTGAGTTGTTTTAAATATGAAAATCTAAAATAAAATATATTGATATCAAAATATATTGTTTAAAAAAATTACAATGAAAAAAAGAAATAAAAAAATGACGTTTTTATAGACAAAGATGGGTTAAAGTTATGAAAGATAACAAATATTGAAAATAACGTTGAGCTACTTTTTTTTAGATACATGAAACCTATTAGATGGATACATGGCAAAAGAGCTAAGTTTGCTTTGAACATTATAGGATGGGTTGAAGCACTCCAAATGCATGACTTTGAATTAAAATGACATATACAACTACTTATTACTTAGCAACTTATTGTATTTTTTTGTTCATAGTAGCCTTCTAAAGGTGACTATGTTTACTACACCAAATCATTATTTAAAGAATCATTTATCCTTATTTCATACCTTTTTAAAAAAAATCAAATATATGTGTTAAACACTAAAACAAGAGAATATGCGGATTTTTTATGATTAATTTTATTGACTTAAATTGTAATGTGTTGATATTTGAGTTGTTTTAAATATGAAAATCTAAAATAAAATATATTGATATCAAAATATGTTGGTTAAAAAAAATTACAATGAAAAAAAGAAATAAAAAAATGACGTTTTTATAGACAAAGATGGGTTAAAGTTATGAAAGATAAGACAAATTTTGAAAATAACGTAGAGCTACTTTTGTTAGAAACATGAAACCTATTAGATGGATACATGGCAAAGAGCTAAGTTTGCTTTGAACATTATAGGATGGGTTGAAGCACTCCAAATGCATGACTTTGAATTAAAATGGCATATACAAACACTTATTACTTAACTACTTATTGTATTTTTTTATCATAGTAGCCTTCATTATGTTTACTACACCAAATCATTATTGAAAGAATCATTTATCCTTATTTCATACCTTTTTAAAAAAATCAAATATATGTGTTAAACACTAAAACAAGAGATATGCGGATTTTTTATGATTAATTTTATTGACTTAAATTGTAATGTGTTGATATTGAGTTGTTTTAAATATGAAAATCTAAAATAAAATATATTGATATCAAAATATGTTGTTTAAAAAAAATTACAATGAAAAAAAGAAATAAAAAAATGACGTTTTTATAGACAAAGATGGGTTAAAGTTATGAAAGATAAAACAAATATTGAAAATAACGTTGAGCTACTTTTTTTAGAAACATGAAACCTATTAGATGGATACATGGCAAAAGAGCTAAGTTTGCTTTGAATATTATAGGATGGTTGAAGCACTCCAAATGCATGACTTTGAATTAAAATGGCATATACAAATACTTATTACTTAGTTACTTATTGTATTTCTTTTCTCATAGTAGCCTTCTAAAGGTGACTATGTTTACTACCAAATCATTATTGAAAGAATGATTTATCCTTATTTCATACCTTTTTAAAAAAATCAAATATATGTGTTAAACACTAAAACAAGAGAATATGCGGATTTTTTATGATTAATTTTATTGACTTTAATTGTAATGTGTATATATTGAGTTGTTTAAATATGAAAATCTAAAATAAAATATATTGATATCAAAATATATTGTTTAAAAAAAATTACAATGAAAAAAAGAAATAAAAAAATGACGTTTTTATAGACAAAGATGGGTTAAAGTTATGAAAGATAAAACAAATATTGAAAATAACGTTGAGCTACTTTTTTTAGAAACATGAAACCTATTAGATGGATACATGGCAAAAGAGCTAAGTTTGCTTTGAATATTATAGGATGCGTTGAAGCACTCCAAATGCATGACTTTGAATTAAAATGGCATATACAAATACTTATTACTTAGTTACTTATTGTATTTCTTTTCTCATAGTAGCCTTCTAAAGGTGACTATGTTTACTATACCAAATCATTATTGAAAGAATGATTTATCCTTATTTCATACCTTTTTAAAAAAAATCAAATATATGTGTTAAACACTAAAACAAGAGAATATGCGGATTTTTTATGATTAATTTTATTGACTTTAATTGTAATGTGTATATATTTGAGTTGTTTTAAATATGAAAATCTAAAATAAAATATATTGATATCAAAATATATTGTTTAAAAAAAATTACAATGAAAAAAAGAAATAAAAAAATGACGTTTTTATAGACAAAGATGGGTTAAAGTTATGAAAGATAAAACAAATATTGAAAATAACGTTGAGCTACTTTTTTTTAGAAACATGAAACCTATTAGATGGACACATGGCAAAAGAGCTAAGTTTGCTTTGAATATTATAGGATGGGTTGAAGCACTCCAAATGCATGACTTTGAATTAAAATGGCATATACAAATACTTATTACTTAGTTACTTATTGTATTTCTTTTATCATAGTAGCCTTCTAAAGGTGACTATGTTTACTATACCAAATCATTATTGAAAGAATGATTTATCCTTATTTCATACCTTTTTAAAAAAATCAAATATATGTGTTAAACACTAAAACAAGAGAATATGCGGATTTTTTATGATTAATTTTATTGACTTTAATTGTAATGTGTATATATTTGAGTTGTTTTAAATATGAAAATCTAAAATAAAATATATTGATATCAAAATATATTGTTTAAAAAAAATTACAATGAAAAAAAGAAATAAAAAAATGACGTTTTTATAGACAAAGATGGGTTAAAGTTATGAAAGATAACAAAATTGAAAATAACGTTGAGCTACTTTTTTTTAGATACATGAAACCTATTAGATGGATACATGGCAAAAGAGCTAAGTTTGCTTTGAACATTATAGGATGGGTTGAAGCACTCCAAATGCATGACTTTGAATTAAAATGACATATACAACTACTTATTACTTAGCAACTTATTGTATTTTTTTATCATAGTAGCCTTCTAAAGGTGACTATGTTTACTACACCAAATCATTATTTAAATAATCATTTATCCTTATTTCATACCTTTTTAAAAAAATCAAATATATGTGTTAAACACTAAAGCAAGAGAATATGCGGATTTTTTATGATTAATTTTATTGACTTAAATTGTAATGTGTTGATATTTGAGTTGTCTTAAATATGAAAATCTAAAATAAAATATATTGTTATCAAAATATGTTGGTTAAAAAAAATTACAATGAAAAAAAGAAATAAAAAAATGACATTTTTATAGACAAAGATGGGTTAAAGTTATGAAAGATAAGACAAATTTTGAAAATAACGTAGAGTTGCTTTTGTTAGAAACATGAAACCTATTAGACGGATACATGGCAGAAGAGCTAAGTGTGCTTCGAACATTATAGGATGGGTTGAAGCACTCCAAATGCATGACTTTGAATTAAAATGGCATATACAAATACTTATTACTTAACTACTTATTGTATTTTTTTATCATAGTAGCCTTCATTATGTTTACTACACCAAATCATTATTGAAAGAATGATTTATCCTTATTTCATACCTTTTTAAAAAAGATCAAATATATGTGTTAAACACTAAAACAAGAGATAATGCTGATTTTTTATGATTAATTTTATTGACTTTAATTGTAATGTGTATATATTTGAGTTGTTTTAAATATGAAAATCTAAAATAAAATATATTGATATCAAAATATATTGTTTAAAAAAAATTACAATGAAAAAAAGAAATAAAAAAATGACGTTTTTATAGACAAAGATGGGTTAAAGTTATGAAAGATAAAACAAATATTGAAAATAACGTTGAGCTACTTTTTTTTAGAAATATGAAACCTATTAGATGGATACATGGCAAAAGAGCTAAGTTTGCTTTGAATATTATAGGATGCGTTGAAGCACTCCAAATGCATGACTTTGAATTAAAATGGCATATACAAATACTTATTACTTAGTTACTTATTGTATTTCTTTTCTCATAGTAGCCTTCTAAAGGTGACTATGTTTACTATACCAAATCATTATTGAAAGAATGATTTATCCTTATTTCATACCTTTTTAAAAAAATCAAATATATGTGTTAAACACTAAAACAAGAGAATATGCGGATTTTTTATGATTAATTTTATTGACTTTAATTGTAATGTGTATATATTTGAGTTGTTTTAAATATGAAAATCTAAAATAAAATATATTGATATCAAAATATATTGTTTAAAAAAAATTACAATGAAAAAAAGAAATAAAAAAATGACGTTTTTATAGACAAAGATGGGTTAAAGTTATGAAAGATAAAACAAATATTGAAAATAACGTTGAGCTACTTTTTTTTAGAAACATGAAACCTATTAGATGGACACATGGCAAAAGAGCTAAGTTTGCTTTGAATATTATAGGATGGGTTGAAGCACTCCAAATGCATGACTTTGAATTAAAATGGCATATACAAATACTTATTACTTAGTTACTTATTGTATTTCTTTTATCATAGTATCCTTCTAAAGGTGACTATGTTTACTATACCAAATCATTATTGAAAGAATGATTTATCCTTATTTCATACCTTTTTAAAAAAAATCAAATATATGTGTTAAACACTAAAACAAGAGAATATGCGGATTTTTTATGATTAATTTTATTGACTTTAATTGTAATGTGTATATATTTGAGTTGTTTTAAATATGAAAATCTAAAATAAAATATATTGATATCAAAATATATTGTTTAAAAAAAATTACAATGAAAAAAAGAAATAAAAAAATGACGTTTTTATAGACAAAGATGGGTTAAAGTTATGAAAGATAACAAATATTGAAAATAACGTTGAGCTACTTTTTTTTAGATACATGAAACCTATTAGATGGATACATGGCAAAAGAGCTAAGTTTGCTTTGAACATTATAGGATGGGTTGAAGCACTCCAAATGCATGACTTTGAATTAAAATGGCATATACAACTACTTATTACTTAGCAACTTATTGTATTTTTTTTGTTCATAGTAGCCTTCTAAAGGTGACTATGTTTACTACACCAAATCATTATTTAAAGAATCATTTATCCTTATTTCATACCTTTTTAAAAAAAATCAAATATATGTGTTAAACACTAAAGCAAGAGAATATGCGGATTTTTTATGATTAATTTTATTGACTTAAATTGTAATGTGTTGATAATTGAGTTGTTCTAAATATGAAAATCTAAAATAAAATATATTGTTATCAAAATATGTTGGTTAAAAAAAATTACAATGAAAAAAGAAATAAAAAAATGACATTTTTATAGACAAAGATGGGTTAAAGTTATGAAAGATAAGACAAATTTTGAAAATAACGTAGAGCTACTTTTGTTAGAAACATGAAACCTATTAGACGGATACATGGCAGAAGAGCTAAGTGTGCTTTGAACATTATAGGATGGGTTGAAGCACTCCAAATGCATGACTTTGAATTAAAATGGCATATACAAATACTTATTACTTAACTACTTATTGTATTTTTTTATCATAGTAGCCTTCATTATGTTTACTACACCAAATCATTATTGAAAGAATCATTTATCCGTATTTCATACCTTTTTAAAAAAGATCAAATATATGTGTTAAACACTAAAACAAGAGATAATGCGGATTTTTTATGATTAATTTTATTGACTTAATTGTAATGTGTTGATAATTGAGTTGTTCTAAATATGAAAATCTAAAATAAAATATATTGATATCAAAATATGTTGTTTAAAAAAAATTACAATGAAAAAAAGAAATAAAAAAATGACGTTTTTATAGACAAAGATGGGTTAAAGTTATGAAAGATAAAACAAATATTGAAAATAACGTTGAGCTACTTTTTTTTAGAAACATGAAACCTATTAGATGGATACATGGCAAAAGAGCTAAGTTTGCTTTGAATATTATAGGATGCGTTGAAGCACTCCAAATGCATGACTTTGAATTAAAATGGCATATACAAATACTTATTACTTAGTTACTTATTGTATTTCTTTTCTCATAGTAGCCTTCTAAAGGTGACTATGTTTACTATACCAAATCATTATTGAAAGAATGATTTATCCTTATTTCATACCTTTTAAAAAAAATCAAATATATGTGTTAAACACTAAAACAAGAGAATATGCGGATTTTTTATGATTAATTTTATTGACTTTAATTGTAATGTGTATATATTTGAGTTGTTTTAAATATGAAAATCTAAAATAAAATATATTGATATCAAAATATATTGTTTAAAAAAAATTACAATGAAAAAAAGAAATAAAAAAATGACGTTTTTATAGACAAAGATGGGTTAAAGTTATGAAAGATAAAACAAATATTGAAAATAACGTTGAGCTACTTTTTTTTAGAAACATGAAACCTATTAGATGGACACATGGCAAAAGAGCTAAGTTTGCTTTGAATATTATAGGATGGGTTGAAGCACTCCAAATGCATGACTTTGAATTAAAATGGCATATACAAATACTTATTACTTAGTTACTTATTGTATTTCTTTTATCATAGTAGCCTTCTAAAGGTGACTATGTTTACTATACCAAATCATTATTGAAAGAATGATTTATCCTTATTTCATACCTTTTTAAAAAAAATCAAATATATGTGTTAAACACTAAAACAAGAGAATATGCGGATTTTTTATGATTAATTTTATTGACTTTAATTGTAATGTGTATATATTTGAGTTGTTTTAAATATGAAAATCTAAAATAAAATATATTGATATCAAAATATATTGTTTAAAAAAAATTACAATGAAAAAAAGAAATAAAAAAATGACGTTTTTATAGACAAAGATGGGTTAAAGTTATGAAAGATAACAAATATTGAAAATAACGTTGAGCTACTTTTTTTTAGATACATGAAACCTATTAGATGGATACATGGCAAAAGAGCTAAGTTTGCTTTGAACATTATAGGATGGGTTGAAGCACTCCAAATGCATGACTTTGAATTAAAATGACATATACAACTACTTATTACTTAGCAACTTATTGTATTTTTTTTGTTCATAGTAGCCTTCTAAAGGTGACTATGTTTACTACACCAAATCATTATTTAAAGAATCATTTATCCTTATTTCATACCTTTTTAAAAAAATCAAATATATGTGTTAAACACTAAAGCAAGAGAATATGCGGATTTTTTATGATTAATTTTATTGACTTAAATTGTAATGTGTTGATATTTGAGTTGTCTTAAATATGAAAATCTAAAATAAAATATATTGTTATCAAAATATGTTGGTTAAAAAAAATTACAATGAAAAAAAGAAATAAAAAAATGACATTTTTATAGACAAAGATGGGTTAAAGTTATGAAAGATAAGACAAATTTTGAAAATAACGTAGAGCTACTTTTGTTAGAAACATGAAACCTATTAGACGGATACATGGCAGAAGAGCTAAGTGTGCTTTGAACATTATAGGATGGGTTGAAGCACTCCAAATGCATGACTTTGAATTAAAATGGCATATACAAATACTTATTACTTAACTACTTATTGTATTTTTTTTATCATAGTAGCCTTCATTATGTTTACTACACCAAATCATTATTGAAAGAATCATTTATCCTTATTTCATACCTTTTTAAAAAAGATCAAATATATGTGTTAAACACTAAAACAAGAGATAATGCGGATTTTTTATGATTAATTTTATTGACTTAAATTGTAATGTGTATATATTTGAGTTGTTTAAATATGAAAATCTAAAATAAAATATATTGATATCAAAATATGTTGTTTAAAAAAATTACAATGAAAAAAAGAAATAAAAAAATGACGTTTTTATAGACAAAGATGGGTTAAAGTTATGAAAGATAAAACAAATATTGAAAATAACGTTGAGCTACTTTTTTTTAGAAACATGAAACCTATTAGATGGATACATGGCAAAAGAGCTAAGTTTGCTTTGAATATTATAGGATGCGTTGAAGCACTCCAAATGCATGACTTTGAATTAAAATGGCATATACAAATACTTATTACTTAGTTACTTATTGTATTTCTTTTATCATAGTAGCCTTCTAAAGGTGACTATGTTTACTATACCAAATCATTATTGAAAGAATGATTTATCCTTATTTCATACCTTTTTAAAAAAAATCAAATATATGTGTTAAACACTAAAACAAGAGAATATGCGGATTTTTTATGATTAATTTTATTGACTTTAATTGTAATGTGTATATATTTGAGTTGTTTTAAATATGAAAATCTAAAATAAAATATATTGATATCAAAATATATTGTTTAAAAAAAATTACAATGAAAAAAAGAAATAAAAAAATGACGTTTTTATAGACAAAGATGGGTTAAAGTTATGAAAGATAAAACAAATATTGAAAATAACGTTGAGCTACTTTTTTTAGAAACATGAAACCTATTAGATGGATACATGGCAAAAGAGCTAAGTTTGCTTTGAATATTATAGGATGGGTTGAAGCACTCCAAATGCATGACTTTGAATTAAAATGGCATATACAAATACTTATTACTTAGTTACTTATTGTATTTTTTTATCATAGTAGCCTTCTAAAGGTGACTATGTTTACTATACCAAATCATTATTGAAAGAATGATTTATCCTTATTTCATACCTTTTTAAAAAAATCAAATATATGTGTTAAACACTAAAACAAGAGAATATGCGGATTTTTTATGATTAATTTTATTGACTTTAATTGTAATGTGTATATATTTGAGTTGTTTTAAATATGAAAATCTAAAATAAAATATATTGATATCAAAATATATTGTTTAAAAAAATTACAATGAAAAAAAGAAATAAAAAAATGACGTTTTTATAGACAAAGATGGGTTAAAGTTATGAAAGATAAAACAAATATTGAAAATAACGTTGAGCTACTTTTTTTTAGAAACATGAAACCTATTAGATGGATACATGGCAAAAGAGCTAAGTTTGCTTTGAATATTATAGGATGGGTTGAAGCACTCCAAATGCATGACTTTGAATTAAAATGGCATATACAAATACTTATTACTTAGTTACTTATTGTATTTTTTTCTCATAGTAGCCTTCTAAAGGTGACTATGTTTACTATACCAAATCATTATTGAAAGAATGATTTATCCTTATTTCATACCTTTTTAAAAAAATCAAATATATGTGTTAAACACTAAAACAAGAGAATATGCGGATTTTTTATGATTAATTTTATTGACTTTAATTGTAATGTGTATATATTTGAGTTGTTTTAAATATGAAAATCTAAAATAAAATATATTGATATCAAAATATATTGTTTAAAAAAAATTACAATGAAAAAAAGAAATAAAAAAATGACGTTTTTATAGACAAAGATGGGTTAAAGTTATGAAAGATAAAACAAATATTGAAAATAACGTTGAGCTACTTTTTTTAGAAACATGAAACCTATTAGATGGATACATGGCAAAAGAGCTAAGTTTGCTTTGAACATTATAGGATGGGTTGAAGCACTCCAAATGCATGACTTTGAATTAAAATGGCATATACAAATACTTATTACTTAGTTACTTATTGTATTTCTTTTATCATAGTAGCCTTCTAAAGGTGACTATGTTTACTATACCAAATCATTATTGAAAGAATGATTTATCCTTATTTCATACCTTTTTAAAAAAAATCAAATATATGTGTTAAACACTAAAACAAGAGAATATGCGGATTTTTTATGATTAATTTTATTGACTTAAATTGTAATGTGTTATATTTGAGTTGTTTTAAATATGAAAATCTAAAATAAAATATATTGATATCAAAATATGTTGTTTAAAAAAAATTACAATGAAAAAAAGAAATAAAAAAATGACGTTTTTATAGACAAAGATGGGTTAAAGTTATGAAAGATAAAACAAATATTGAAAATAACGTTGAGCTACTTTTTTTTAGAAACATGAAACCTATTAGATGGATACATGGCAAAAGAGCTAAGTTTGCTTTGAATATTATAGGATGGGTTGAAGCACTCCAAATGCATGACTTTGAATTAAAATGGCATATACAAATACTTATTACTTAGTTACTTATTGTATTTTTTTCATAGTAGCCTTCTAAAGGTGACTATGTTTACTATACCAAATCATTATTGAAAGAATGATTTATCCTTATTTCATACCTTTTTAAAAAAAATCAAATATATGTGTTAAACACTAAAACAAGAGAATATGCGGATTTTTTATGATTAATTTTATTGACTTAATTGTAATGTGTATATATTTGAGTTGTTTTAAATATGAAAATCTAAAATAAAATATATTGATATCAAAATATATTGTTTAAAAAAAATTACAATGAAAAAAAGAAATAAAAAAATGACGTTTTTATAGACAAAGATGGGTTAAAGTTATGAAAGATAAAACAAATATTGAAAATAACGTTGAGCTACTTTTTTTAGAAACATGAAACCTATTAGATGGATACATGGCAAAAGAGCTAAGTTTGCTTTGAATATTATAGGATGGGTTGAAGCACTCCAAATGCATGACTTTGAATTAAAATGGCATATACAAATACTTATTACTTAGTTACTTATTGTATTTCTTTTATCATAGTAGCCTTCTAAAGGTGACTATGTTTACTATACCAAATCATTATTGAAAGAATGATTTATCCTTATTTCATACCTTTTTAAAAAAAATCAAATATATGTGTTAAACACTAAAACAAGAGAATATGCGGATTTTTTATGATTAATTTTATTGACTTTAATTGTAATGTGTATATATTTGAGTTGTTTTAAATATGAAAATCTAAAATAAAATATATTGATATCAAAATATATTGTTTAAAAAAAATTACAATGAAAAAAAGAAATAAAAAAATGACGTTTTTATAGACAAAGATGGGTTAAAGTTATGAAAGATAAAACAAATATTGAAAATAACGTTGAGCTACTTTTTTTAGAAACATGAAACCTATTAGATGGATACATGGCAAAAGAGCTAAGTTTGCTTTGAATATTATAGGATGGGTTGAAGCACTCCAAATGCATGACTTTGAATTAAAATGGCATATACAAATACTTATTACTTAGTTACTTATTGTATTTCTTTTATCATAGTAGCCTTCTAAAGGTGACTATGTTTACTATACCAAATCATTATTGAAAGAATGATTTATCCTTATTTCATACCTTTTAAAAAAAATCAAATATATGTGTTAAACACTAAAACAAGAGAATATGCGGATTTTTTATGATTAATTTTATTGACTTTAATTGTAATGTGTATATATTTGAGTTGTTTTAAATATGAAAATCTAAAATAAAATATATTGATATCAAAATATATTGTTTAAAAAAATTACAATGAAAAAAAGAAATAAAAAAATGACGTTTTTATAGACAAAGATGGGTTAAAGTTATGAAAGATAAAACAAATATTGAAAATAACGTTGAGCTAGTTTTGTTAGAAACATGAAACCTATTAGATGGATACATGGCAAAAGAGCTAAGTTTGCTTTGAATATTATAGGATGGGTTGAAGCACTCCAAATGCATGACTTTGAATTAAAATGGCATATACAAATACTTATTACTTAGTTACTTATTGTATTTCTTTTATCATAGTAGCCTTCTAAAGGTGACTATGTTTACTATACCAAATCATTATTGAAAGAATGATTTATCCTTATTTCATACCTTTTTAAAAAAAATCAAATATATGTGTTAAACACTAAAACAAGAGAATATGCGGATTTTTTATGATTAATTTTATTGACTTTAATTGTAATGTGTATATATTTGAGTTGTTTTAAATATGAAAATCTAAAATAAAATATATTGATATCAAAATATATTGTTTAAAAAAAATTACAATGAAAAAAAGAAATAAAAAAATGACGTTTTTATAGACAAAGATGGGTTAAAGTTATGAAAGATAAAACAAATATTGAAAATAACGTTGAGCTACTTTTTTTAGAAACATGAAACCTATTAGATGGATACATGGCAAAAGAGCTAAGTTTGCTTTGAATATTATAGGATGGGTTGAAGCACTCCAAATGCATGACTTTGAATTAAAATGGCATATACAAATACTTATTACTTAGTTACTTATTGTATTTTTTTATCATAGTAGCCTTCTAAAGGTGACTATGTTTACTATACCAAATCATTATTGAAAGAATGATTTATCCTTATTTCATACCTTTTTAAAAAAAATCAAATATATGTGTTAAACACTAAAACAAGAGAATATGCGGATTTTTTATGATTAATTTTATTGACTTAAATTGTAATGTGTATATATTTGAGTTGTTTTAAATATGAAAATCTAAAATAAAATATATTGATATCAAAATATATTGTTAAAAAAATTACAATGAAAAAAAGAAATAAAAAAATGACGTTTTTATAGACAAAGATGGGTTAAAGTTATGAAAGATAAAACAAATATTGAAAATAACGTTGAGCTACTTTTTTTAGAAACATGAAACCTATTAGATGGATACATGGCAAAAGAGCTAAGTTTGCTTTGAATATTATAGGATGGGTTGAAGCACTCCAAATGCATGACTTTGAATTAAAATGGCATATACAAATACTTATTACTTAGTTACTTATTGTATTTTTTTATCATAGTAGCCTTCTAAAGGTGACTATGTTTACTACACCAAATCATTATTGAAAGAATGATTTATCCTTATTTCATACCTTTTTAAAAAAAATCAAATATATGTGTTAAACACTAAAACAAGAGAATATGCGGATTTTTTATGATTAATTTTATTGACTTTAATTGTAATGTGTATATATTTGAGTTGTTTTAAATATGAAAATCTAAAATAAAATATATTGATATCAAAATATATTGTTTAAAAAAAATTACAATGAAAAAAAGAAATAAAAAAATGACGTTTTTATAGACAAAGATGGGTTAAAGTTATGAAAGATAAAACAAATATTGAAAATAACGTTGAGCTACTTTTTTTTAGAAACATGAAACCTATTAGATGGATACATGGCAAAAGAGCTAAGTTTGCTTTGAATATTATAGGATGGGTTGAAGCACTCCAAATGCATGACTTTGAATTAAAATGGCATATACAAATACTTATTACTTAGTTACTTATTGTATTTCTTTTATCATAGTAGCCTTCTAAAGGTGACTATGTTTACTATACCAAATCATTATTGAAAGAATGATTTATCCTTATTTCATACCTTTTTAAAAAAATCAAATATATGTGTTAAACACTAAAACAAGAGAATATGCGGATTTTTTATGATTAATTTTATTGACTTAATTGTAATGTGTATATATTTGAGTTGTTTTAAATATGAAAATCTAAAATAAAATATATTGATATCAAAATATATTGTTTAAAAAAAATTACAATGAAAAAAAGAAATAAAAAAATGACGTTTTTATAGACAAAGATGGGTTAAAGTTATGAAAGATAAAACAAATATTGAAAATAACGTTGAGCTACTTTTTTTTAGAAACATGAAACCTATTAGATGGATACATGGCAAAAGAGCTAAGTTTGCTTTGAACATTATAGGATGGGTTGAAGCACTCCAAATGCATGACTTTGAATTAAAATGGCATATACAAATACTTATTACTTAGTTACTTATTGTATTTTTTTTATCATAGTAGCCTTCTAAAGGTGACTATGTTTACTATACCAAATCATTATTGAAAGAATCATTTATCCTTATTTCATACCTTTTTAAAAAAAATCAAATATATGTGTTAAACACTAAAACAAGAGAATATGCGGATTTTTTATGATTAATTTTATTGACTTAAATTGTAATGTGTATATATTTGAGTTGTTTTAAATATGAAAATCTAAAATAAAATATATTGATATCAAAATATGTTGTTTAAAAAAAATTACAATGAAAAAAAGAAATAAAAAAATGACGTTTTTATAGACAAAGATGGGTTAAAGTTATGAAAGATAAAACAAATATTGAAAATAACGTTGAGCTACTTTTTTTAGAAACATGAAACCTATTAGATGGATACATGGCAAAAGAGCTAAGTTTGCTTTGAATATTATAGGATGGGTTGAAGCACTCCAAATGCATGACTTTGAATTAAAATGGCATATACAAATACTTATTACTTAGTTACTTATTGTATTTCTTTTCTCATAGTAGCCTTCTAAAGGTGACTATGTTTACTATACCAAATCATTATTGAAAGAATGATTTATCCTTATTTCATACCTTTTTAAAAAAAATCAAATATATGTGTTAAACACTAAAACAAGAGAATATGCGGATTTTTTATGATTAATTTTATTGACTTAATTGTAATGTGTATATATTTGAGTTGTTTTAAATATGAAAATCTAAAATAAAATATATTGATATCAAAATATATTGTTTAAAAAAAATTACAATGAAAAAAAGAAATAAAAAAATGACGTTTTTATAGACAAAGATGGGTTAAAGTTATGAAAGATAAAACAAATATTGAAAATAACGTTGAGCTACTTTTTTTTAGAAACATGAAACCTATTAGATGGATACATGGCAAAAGAGCTAAGTTTGCTTTGAACATTATAGGATGGGTTGAAGCACTCCAAATGCATGACTTTGAATTAAAATGGCATATACAAATACTTATTACTTAGTTACTTATTGTATTTCTTTATCATAGTAGCCTTCTAAAGGTGACTATGTTTACTACACCAAATCATTATTGAAAGAATGATTTATCCTTATTTCATACCTTTTTAAAAAAAATCAAATATATGTGTTAAACACTAAAACAAGAGAATATGCGGATTTTTTATGATTAATTTTATTGACTTAATTGTAATGTGTTATATTTGAGTTGTTTTAAATATGAAAATCTAAAATAAAATATATTGATATCAAAATATATTGTTTAAAAAAAATTACAATGAAAAAAAGAAATAAAAAAATGACGTTTTTATAGACAAAGATGGGTTAAAGTTATGAAAGATAACAAATATTGAAAATAACGTTGAGCTACTTTTTTTAGAAACATGAAACCTATTAGATGGATACATGGCAAAAGAGCTAAGTTTGCTTTGAACATTATAGGATGGGTTGAAGCACTCCAAATGCATGACTTTGAATTAAAATGGCATATACAAATACTTATTACTTAGTTACTTATTGTATTTTTTTTCATAGTAGCCTTCTAAAGGTGACTATGTTTACTACACCAAATCATTATTGAAAGAATCATTTATCCTTATTTCATACCTTTTTAAAAAAAATCAAATATATGTGTTAAACACTAAAACAAGAGAATATGCGGATTTTTTATGATTAATTTTATTGACTTAAATTGTAATGTGTTGATATTTGAGTTGTTTTAAATATGAAAATCTAAAATAAAATATATTGATATCAAAATATGTTGGTTAAAAAAAATTACAATGAAAAAAAGAAATAAAAAAATGACGTTTTTATAGACAAAGATGGGTTAAAGTTATGAAAGATAAAACAAATATTGAAAATAACGTTGAGCTACTTTTTTTAGAAACATGAAACCTATTAGATGGATACATGGCAAAAGAGCTAAGTTTGCTTTGAACATTATAGGATGGGTTGAAGCACTCCAAATGCATGACTTTGAATTAAAATGGCATATACAAATACTTATTACTTAGTTACTTATTGTATTTTTTTTATCATAGTAGCCTTCATGACTATGTTTACTACACCAAATCATTATTGAAAGAATCATTTATCCTTATTTCATACCTTTTTAAAAAAAATCAAATATATGTGTTAAACACTAAAACAAGAGATATGCGGATTTTTTATGATTAATTTTATTGACTTAATTGTAATGTGTTGATATTTGAGTTGTTTTAAATATGAAAATCTAAAATAAAATATATTGATATCAAAATATGTTGTTTAAAAAAATTACAATGAAAAAAAGAAATAAAAAAATGACGTTTTTATAGACAAAGATGGGTTAAAGTTATGAAAGATAAAACAAATATTGAAAATAACGTTGAGCTACTTTTTTTAGAAACATGAAACCTATTAGATGGATACATGGCAAAAGAGCTAAGTTTGCTTTGAATATTATAGGATGGGTTGAAGCACTCCAAATGCATGACTTTGAATTAAAATGGCATATACAAATACTTATTACTTAGTTACTTATTGTATTTCTTTTCTCATAGTAGCCTTCTAAAGGTGACTATGTTTACTATACCAAATCATTATTGAAAGAATGATTTATCCTTATTTCATACCTTTTTAAAAAAAATCAAATATATGTGTTAAACACTAAAACAAGAGAATATGCGGATTTTTTATGATTAATTTTATTGACTTTAATTGTAATGTGTATATATTTGAGTTGTTTTAAATATGAAAATCTAAAATAAAATATATTGATATCAAAATATATTGTTTAAAAAAAATTACAATGAAAAAAAGAAATAAAAAAATGACGTTTTTATAGACAAAGATGGGTTAAAGTTATGAAAGATAAAACAAATATTGAAAATAAC
Organism: Lathyrus oleraceus; assembly: GCF_024323335.1. Taxonomy (NCBI): domain Eukaryota; kingdom Viridiplantae; phylum Streptophyta; class Magnoliopsida; order Fabales; family Fabaceae; genus Lathyrus; species Lathyrus oleraceus. The sequence goes on from NC_066580.1 coordinate 257,923,084, forward strand.
GTTGAGCTACTTTTTTTAGAAACATGAAACCTATTAGATGGATACATGGCAAAAGAGCTAAGTTTGCTTTGAATATTATAGGATGGGTTGAAGCACTCCAAATGCATGACTTTGAATTAAAATGGCATATACAAATACTTATTACTTAGCAACTTATTGTATTTTTTTTTCATAGTAGCCTTCTAAAGGTGACTATGTTTACTATACCAAATCATTATTGAAAGAATGATTTATCCTTATTTCATACCTTTTTAAAAAAAATCAAATATATGTGTTAAACACTAAAACAAGAGAATATGCGGATTTTTTATGATTAATTTTATTGACTTTAATTGTAATGTGTATATATTTGAGTTGTTTTAAATATGAAAATCTAAAATAAAATATATTGATATCAAAATATATTGTTTAAAAAAAATTACAATGAAAAAAAGAAATAAAAAAATGACGTTTTTATAGACAAAGATGGGTTAAAGTTATGAAAGATAAAACAAATATTGAAAATAACGTTGAGCTACTTTTTTTTAGAAACATGAAACCTATTAGATGGATACATGGCAAAAGAGCTAAGTTTGCTTTGAATATTATAGGATGGGTTGAAGCACTCCAAATGCATGACTTTGAATTAAAATGGCATATACAAATACTTATTACTTAGTTACTTATTGTATTTTTTTATCATAGTAGCCTTCTAAAGGTGACTATGTTTACTACACCAAATCATTATTGAAAGAATGATTTATCCTTATTTCATACCTTTTTAAAAAAAATCAAATATATGTGTTAAACACTAAAACAAGGGAATATGCGGATTTTTTATGATTAATTTTATTGACTTAAATTGTAATGTGTTGATATTTGAGTTGTTTTAAATATGAAAATCTAAAATAAAATATATTGATATCAAAATATATTGTTTAAAAAAAATTACAATGAAAAAAAGAAATAAAAAAATGACGTTTTTATAGACAAAGATGGGTTAAAGTTATGAAAGATAAAACAAATATTGAAAATAACGTTGAGCTACTTTTTTTAGAAACATGAAACCTATTAGATGGATACATGGCAAAAGAGCTAAGTTTGCTTTGAACATTATAGGATGGGTTGAAGCACTCCAAATGCATGACTTTGAATTAAAATGGCATATACAAATACTTATTACTTAGTTACTTATTGTATTTTTTTTATCATAGTAGCCTTCTAAAGGTGACTATGTTTACTACACCAAATCATTATTGAAAGAATGATTTATCCTTATTTCATACCTTTTTAAAAAAATCAAATATATGTGTTAAACACTAAAACAAGAGAATATGCGGATTTTTTATGATTAATTTTATTGACTTTAATTGTAATGTGTATATATTTGAGTTGTTTTAAATATGAAAATCTAAAATAAAATATATTGATATCAAAATATGTTGTTTAAAAAAAATTACAATGAAAAAAAGAAATAAAAAAATGACGTTTTTATAGACAAAGATGGGTTAAAGTTATGAAAGATAAAACAAATATTGAAAATAACGTTGAGCTACTTTTGTTAGAAACATGAAACCTATTAGATGGATACATGGCAAAAGAGCTAAGTTTGCTTTGAATATTATAGGATGGGTTGAAGCACTCCAAATGCATGACTTTGAATTAAAATGGCATATACAAATACTTATTACTTAGTTACTTATTGTATTTTTTTCATAGTAGCCTTCTAAAGGTGACTATGTTTACTATACCAAATCATTATTGAAAGAATGATTTATCCTTATTTCATACCTTTTTAAAAAAAATCAAATATATGTGTTAAACACTAAAACAAGAGAATATGCGGATTTTTTATGATTAATTTTATTGACTTTAATTGTAATGTGTATATATTTGAGTTGTTTTAAATATGAAAATCTAAAATAAAATATATTGATATCAAAATATATTGTTTAAAAAAAATTACAATGAAAAAAAGAAATAAAAAAATGACGTTTTTATAGACAAAGATGGGTTAAAGTTATGAAAGATAAAACAAATATTGAAAATAACGTTGAGCTACTTTTTTTAGAAACATGAAACCTATTAGATGGATACATGGCAAAAGAGCTAAGTTTGCTTTGAATATTATAGGATGGGTTGAAGCACTCCAAATGCATGACTTTGAATTAAAATGGCATATACAAATACTTATTACTTAGTTACTTATTGTATTTTTTTTATCATAGTAGCCTTCTAAAGGTGACTATGTTTACTATACCAAATCATTATTGAAAGAATGATTTATCCTTATTTCATACCTTTTTAAAAAAAATCAAATATATGTGTTAAACACTAAAACAAGAGAATATGCGGATTTTTTATGATTAATTTTATTGACTTTAATTGTAATGTGTATATATTTGAGTTGTTTTAAATATGAAAATCTAAAATAAAATATATTGATATCAAAATATATTGTTTAAAAAAAATTACAATGAAAAAAAGAAATAAAAAAATGACGTTTTTATAGACAAAGATGGGTTAAAGTTATGAAAGATAAAACAAATATTGAAAATAACGTTGAGCTACTTTTTTTTAGAAACATGAAACCTATTAGATGGATACATGGCAAAAGAGCTAAGTTTGCTTTGAATATTATAGGATGGGTTGAAGCACTCCAAATGCATGACTTTGAATTAAAATGGCATATACAAATACTTATTACTTAGTTACTTATTGTATTTTTTTTATCATAGTAGCCTTCTAAAGGTGACTATGTTTACTATACCAAATCATTATTGAAAGAATGATTTATCCTTATTTCATACCTTTTTAAAAAAAATCAAATATATGTGTTAAACACTAAAACAAGAGAATATGCGGATTTTTTATGATTAATTTTATTGACTTAAATTGTAATGTGTATATATTTGAGTTGTTTTAAATATGAAAATCTAAAATAAAATATATTGATATCAAAATATATTGTTAAAAAAAATTACAATGAAAAAAAGAAATAAAAAAATGACGTTTTTATAGACAAAGATGGGTTAAAGTTATGAAAGATAAAACAAATATTGAAAATAACGTTGAGCTACTTTTTTTTAGAAACATGAAACCTATTAGATGGATACATGGCAAAAGAGCTAAGTTTGCTTTGAACATTATAGGATGGGTTGAAGCACTCCAAATGCATGACTTTGAATTAAAATGGCATATACAAATACTTATTACTTAGTTACTTATTGTATTTTTTTTATCATAGTAGCCTTCTAAAGGTGACTATGTTTACTACACCAAATCATTATTGAAAGAATCATTTATCCTTATTTCATACCTTTTTAAAAAAATCAAATATATGTGTTAAACACTAAAACAAGAGAATATGCGGATTTTTTATGATTAATTTTATTGACTTAAATTGTAATGTGTTGATATTTGAGTTGTTTTAAATATGAAAATCTAAAATAAAATATATTGATATCAAAATATGTTGTTTAAAAAAAATTACAATGAAAAAAAGAAATAAAAAAATGACGTTTTTATAGACAAAGATGGGTTAAAGTTATGAAAGATAAAACAAATATTGAAAATAACGTTGAGCTACTTTTTTTAGAAACATGAAACCTATTAGATGGATACATGGCAAAAGAGCTAAGTTTGCTTTGAACATTATAGGATGGGTTGAAGCACTCCAAATGCATGACTTTGAATTAAAATGGCATATACAAATACTTATTACTTAGTTACTTATTGTATTTTTTTATCATAGTAGCCTTCTAAAGGTGACTATGTTTACTACACCAAATCATTATTGAAAGAATCATTTATCCTTATTTCATACCTTTTTAAAAAAAATCAAATATATGTGTTAAACACTAAAACAAGAGAATATGCGGATTTTTTATGATTAATTTTATTGACTTAAATTGTAATGTGTTATATTTGAGTTGTTTTAAATATGAAAATCTAAAATAAAATATATTGATATCAAAATATGTTGTTTAAAAAAATTACAATGAAAAAAAGAAATAAAAAAATGACGTTTTTATAGACAAAGATGGGTTAAAGTTATGAAAGATAAAACAAATATTGAAAATAACGTTGAGCTACTTTTTTTAGAAACATGAAACCTATTAGATGGATACATGGCAAAAGAGCTAAGTTTGCTTTGAATATTATAGGATGGGTTGAAGCACTCCAAATGCATGACTTTGAATTAAAAAGGCATATACAAATACTTATTACTTAGCAACTTATTGTATTTTTTTTTCATAGTAGCCTTCTAAAGGTGACTATGTTTACTATACCAAATCATTATTGAAAGAATGATTTATCCTTATTTCATACCTTTTTAAAAAAAATCAAATATATGTGTTAAACACTAAAACAAGAGAATATGCGGATTTTTTATGATTAATTTTATTGACTTTAATTGTAATGTGTATATATTTGAGTTGTTTTAAATATGAAAATCTAAAATAAAATATATTGATATCAAAATATGTTGTTTAAAAAAAATTACAATGAAAAAAGGAAATAAAAAAATCTCTTTTTTATAGACAAAGATGGGTTAAAGTTATGAAAGATAAAACAAATATTGAAAATAACGTAGAGTTACTTTTGTTAGAAACATGAAACCTATTAGATGTATACATGGCAAAAGAGCTAAGTTTGCTTTGAACATTATAGGATGGGTTGAAGCACTCCAAATGCATGACTTTGAATTAAAATGGCATATACAAATACTTATTACTTAGTTACTTATTGTATTTTTTTTATCATAGTAGCCTTCTAAAGGTGACTATGTTTACTACACCAAATCATTATTGAAAGAATGATTTATCCTTATTTCATACCTTTTTAAAAAAATCAAATATATGTGTTAAACACTAAAACAAGAGAATATGCGGATTTTTTATGATTAATTTTATTGACTTTAATTGTAATGTGTATATATTTGAGTTGTTTTAAATATGAAAATCTAAAATAAAATATATTGATATCAAAATATATTGTTTAAAAAAAATTACAATGAAAAAAAGAAATAAAAAAATGACGTTTTTATAGACAAAGATGGGTTAAAGTTATGAAAGATAAAACAAATATTGAAAATAACGTTGAGCTACTTTTTTTAGAAACATGAAACCTATTAGATGGATACATGGCAAAAGAGCTAAGTTTGCTTTGAACATTATAGGATGGGTTGAAGCACTCCAAATGCATGACTTTGAATTAAAATGGCATATACAAATACTTATTACTTAGTTACTTATTGTATTTTTTTATCATAGTAGCCTTCTAAAGGTGACTATGTTTACTATACCAAATCATTATTGAAAGAATCATTTATCCTTATTTCATACCTTTTTAAAAAAAATCAAATATATGTGTTAAACACTAAAACAAGAGAATATGCGGATTTTTTATGATTAATTTTATTGACTTTAATTGTAATGTGTTGATAATTGAGTTGTTCTAAATATGAAAATCTAAAATAAAATATATTGATATCAAAATATGTTGTTTAAAAAAAATTACAATGAAAAAAAGAAATAAAAAAATGACGTTTTTATAGACAAAGATGGGTTAAAGTTATGAAAGATAAAACAAATATTGAAAATAACGTTGAGCTACTTTTTTTAGAAACATGAAACCTATTAGATGGATACATGGCAAAAGAGCTAAGTTTACTTTGAATATTATAGGATGCGTTGAAGCACTCCAAATGCATGACTTTGAATTAAAATGGCATATACAAATACTTATTACTTAGTTACTTATTGTATTTTTTTTTCATAGTAGCCTTCTAAAGGTGACTATGTTTACTATACCAAATCATTATTGAAAGAATGATTTATCCTTATTTCATACCTTTTTAAAAAAAATCAAATATATGTGTTAAACACTAAAACAAGAGAATATGCGGATTTTTTATGATTAATTTTATTGACTTTAATTGTAATGTGTATATATTTGAGTTGTTTTAAATATGAAAATCTAAAATAAAATATATTGATATCAAAATATATTGTTTAAAAAAAATTACAATGAAAAAAAGAAATAAAAAAATGACGTTTTTATAGACAAAGATGGGTTAAAGTTATGAAAGATAAAACAAATATTGAAAATAACGTTGAGCTACTTTTTTTAGAAACATGAAACCTATTAGATGGATACATGGCAAAAGAGCTAAGTTTGCTTTGAATATTATAGGATGGGTTGAAGCACTCCAAATGCATGACTTTGAATTAAAATGGCATATACAAATACTTATTACTTAGTTACTTATTGTATTTCTTTTATCATAGTAGCCTTCTAAAGGTGACTATGTTTACTATACCAAATCATTATTGAAAGAATGATTTATCCTTATTTCATACCTTTTTAAAAAAAATCAAATATATGTGTTAAACACTAAAACAAGAGAATATGCGGATTTTTTATGATTAATTTTATTGACTTTAATTGTAATGTGTATATATTTGAGTTGTTTTAAATATGAAAATCTAAAATAAAATATATTGATATCAAAATATATTGTTTAAAAAAAATTACAATGAAAAAAAGAAATAAAAAAATGACGTTTTTATAGACAAAGATGGGTTAAAGTTATGAAAGATAAAAAATATTGAAAATAACGTTGAGCTACTTTTTTTAGAAACATGAAACCTATTAGATGGATACATGGCAAAAGAGCTAAGTTTGCTTTGAACATTATAGGATGGGTTGAAGCACTCCAAATGCATGACTTTGAATTAAAATGGCATATACAAATACTTATTACTTAGCAACTTATTGTATTTTTTTTGTTCATAGTAGCCTTCTAAAGGTGACTATGTTTACTACACCAAATCATTATTGAAAGAATCATTTATCCTTATTTCATACCTTTTTAAAAAAAATCAAATATATGTGTTAAACACTAAAACAAGAGAATATGCGGATTTTTTATGATTAATTTTATTGACTTAAATTGTAATGTGTTGATATTTGAGTTGTTTAAATATGAAAATCTAAAATAAAATATATTGATATCAAAATATGTTGTTTAAAAAAAATTACAATGAAAAAAAGAAATAAAAAAATGACGTTTTTATAGACAAAGATGGGTTAAAGTTATGAAAGATAAGACAAATATTGAAAATAACGTAGAGCTACTTTCGTTAGAAACATAAAACCTATTAGACGGATACATGGCAGAAGAGCTAAGTGTGCTTTGAACATTATAGGATGGGTTGAAGCACTCCAAATGCATGACTTTGAATTAAAATGGCATATACAAATACTTATTACTTAACTACTTATTGTATTTTTTTTATCATAGTATCCTTCATTATGTTTACTACACCAAATCATTATTGAAAGAATCATTTATCCTTATTTCATACCTTTTTAAAAAAAATCAAATATATGTGTTAAACACTAAAACAAGAGAAAATGCGGATTTTTTATGATTAATTTTATTGACTTAAATTGTAATGTGTTGATAAGTGAGTTGTTTTAAATATGAAAATCTAAAATAAAATATATTGATATCAAAATATGTTGTTTAAAAAAAATTACAATGAAAAAAAGAAATAAAAAAATGACGTTTTTATAGACAAAGATGGGTTAAAGTTATGAAAGATAAAACAAATATTGAAAATAACGTTGAGCTACTTTTTTTTAGAAACATGAAACCTATTAGATGGATAAATGGCAAAAGAGCTAAGTTTACTTTGAATATTATAGGATGCGTTGAAGCACTCCAAATGCATGACTTTGAATTAAAATGGCATATACAAATACTTATTACTTAGTTACTTATTGTATTTTTTCTCATAGTAGCCTTCTAAAGGTGACTATGTTTACTATACCAAATCATTATTGAAAGAATGATTTATCCTTATTTCATACCTTTTTAAAAAAATCAAATATATGTGTTAAACACTAAAACAAGAGAATATGCGGATTTTTTATGATTAATTTTATTGACTTTAATTGTAATGTGTATATTTGAGTTGTTTTAAATATGAAAATCTAAAATAAAATATATTGATATCAAAATATATTGTTTAAAAAAATTACAATGAAAAAAGAAATAAAAAAATGACGTTTTTATAGACAAAGATGGGTTAAAGTTATGAAAGATAAAACAAATATTGAAAATAACGTTGAGCTACTTTTTTTAGAAACATGAAACCTATTAGATGGATACATGGCAAAAGAGCTAAGTTTGCTTTGAATATTATAGGATGGGTTGAAGCACTCCAAATGCATGACTTTGAATTAAAATGGCATATACAAATACTTATTACTTAGTTACTTATTGTATTTCTTTTATCATAGTAGCCTTCTAAAGGTGACTATGTTTACTATACCAAATCATTATTGAAAGAATGATTTATCCTTATTTCATACCTTTTTAAAAAAATCAAATATATGTGTTAAACACTAAAACAAGAGAATATGCGGATTTTTTATGATTAATTTTATTGACTTTAATTGTAATGTGTATATATTTGAGTTGTTTTAAATATGAAAATCTAAAATAAAATATATTGATATCAAAATATATTGTTTAAAAAAAATTACAATGAAAAAAAGAAATAAAAAAATGACGTTTTTATAGACAAAGATGGGTTAAAGTTATGAAAGATAAACAAATATTGAAAATAACGTTGAGCTACTTTTTTTTAGAAACATGAAACCTATTAGATGGATACATGGCAAAAGAGCTAAGTTTGCTTTGAACATTATAGGATGGGTTGAAGCACTCCAAATGCATGACTTTGAATTAAAATGGCATATACAAATACTTATTACTTAGTTACTTATTGTATTTTTTTATCATAGTAGCCTTCTAAAGGTGACTATGTTTACTACACCAAATCATTATTGAAAGAATCATTTATCCTTATTTCATACCTTTTTAAAAAAAATCAAATATATGTGTTAAACACTAAAACAAGGGAATATGCGGATTTTTTATGATTAATTTTATTGACTTAAATTGTAATGTGTTGATATTTGAGTTGTCTTAAATATGAAAATCTAAAATAAAATATATTGTTATCAAAATATGTTGGTTAAAAAAAATTACAATGAAAAAAAGAAATAAAAAAATGACATTTTTATAGACAAAGATGGGTTAAAGTTATGAAAGATAAGACAAATTTGAAAATAACGTAGAGCTACTTTTGTTAGAAACATGAAACCTATTAGACGGATACATGGCAGAAGAGCTAAGTGTGCTTTGAACATTATAGGATGGGTTGAAGCACTCCAAATGCATGACTTTGAATTAAAATGGCATATACAAATACTTATTACTTAACTACTTATTGTATTTTTTTTATCATAGTAGCCTTCATTATGTTTACTACACCAAATCATTATTGAAAGAATCATTTATCCTTATTTCATACCTTTTTAAAAAAATCAAATATATGTGTTAAACACTAAAACAAGAGAATATGCGGATTTTTTATGATTAATTTTATTGACTTAAATTGTAATGTGTTGATAATTGAGTTGTTTTAAATATGAAAATCTAAAATAAAATATATTGATATCAAAATATGTTGTTTAAAAAAAATTACAATGAAAAAAAGAAATAAAAAATGACGTTTTTATAGACAAAGATGGGTTAAAGTTATGAAAGATAAAACAAATATTGAAAATAACGTTGAGCTACTTTTTTTAGAAACATGAAACCTATTAGATGGATACATGGCAAAAGAGCTAAGTTTGCTTTGAATATTATAGGATGCGTTGAAGCACTCCAAATGCATGACTTTGAATTAAAATGGCATATACAAATACTTATTACTTAGTTACTTATTGTATTTCTTTTCTCATAGTAGCCTTCTAAAGGTGACTATGTTTACTATACCAAATCATTATTGAAAGAATGATTTATCCTTATTTCATACCTTTTAAAAAAAATCAAATATATGTGTTAAACACTAAAACAAGAGAATATGCGGATTTTTTATGATTAATTTTATTGACTTTAATTGTAATGTGTATATATTTGAGTTGTTTTAAATATGAAAATCTAAAATAAAATATATTGATATCAAAATATATTGTTTAAAAAAAATTACAATGAAAAAAAGAAATAAAAAAATGACGTTTTTATAGACAAAGATGGGTTAAAGTTATGAAAGATAAAACAAATATTGAAAATAACGTTGAGCTACTTTTTTTTAGAAACATGAAACCTATTAGATGGATACATGGCAAAAGAGCTAAGTTTGCTTTGAATATTATAGGATGGGTTGAAGCACTCCAAATGCATGACTTTGAATTAAAATGGCATATACAAATACTTATTACTTAGTTACTTATTGTATTTCTTTTATCATAGTAGCCTTCTAAAGGTGACTATGTTTACTATACCAAATCATTATTGAAAGAATGATTTATCCTTATTTCATACCTTTTTAAAAAAAATCAAATATATGTGTTAAACACTAAAACAAGAGAATATGCGGATTTTTTATGATTAATTTTATTGACTTTAATTGTAATGTGTATATATTTGAGTTGTTTTAAATATGAAAATCTAAAATAAAATATATTGATATCAAAATATATTGTTTAAAAAAATTACAATGAAAAAAAGAAATAAAAAAATGACGTTTTTATAGACAAAGATGGGTTAAAGTTATGAAAGATAACAAATATTGAAAATAACGTTGAGCTACTTTTTTTAGAAACATGAAACCTATTAGATGGATACATGGCAAAAGAGCTAAGTTTGCTTTGAACATTATAGGATGGGTTGAAGCACTCCAAATGCATGACTTTGAATTAAAATGACATATACAACTACTTATTACTTAGCAACTTATTGTATTTTTTTTGTTCATAGTAGCCTTCTAAAGGTGACTATGTTTACTACACCAAATCATTATTTAAAGAATCATTTATCCTTATTTCATACCTTTTTAAAAAAAAAATATATGTGTTAAACACTAAAGCAAGAGAATATGCGGATTTTTTATGATTAATTTTATTGACTTAAATTGTAATGTGTTGATATTTGAGTTGTTCTAAATATGAAAATCTAAAATAAAATATATTGATATCAAAATATGTTGTTTAAAAAAAATTACAATGAAAAAAAGAAATAAAAAAATGACGTTTTTATAGACAAAGATGGGTTAAAGTTATGAAAGATAAAACAAATATTGAAAATAACGTTGAGCTACTTTTTTTAGAAACATGAAACCTATTAGATGGATACATGGCAAAAGAGCTAAGTTTGCTTTGAATATTATAGGATGCGTTGAAGCACTCCAAATGCATGACTTTGAATTAAAATGGCATATACAAATACTTATTACTTAACTACTTATTGTATTTTTTTTATCATAGTAGCCTTCATTATGTTTACTACACCAAATCATTATTGAAAGAATCATTTATCCTTATTTCATACCTTTTTAAAAAAATCAAATATATGTGTTAAACACTAAAACAAGAGATATGCGGATTTTTTATGATTAATTTTATTGACTTAAATTGTAATGTGTTGATAATTGAGTTGTTTTAAATATGAAAATCTAAAATAAAATATATTGATATCAAAATATGTTGTTTAAAAAAATTACAATGAAAAAAAGAAATAAAAAAATGACGTTTTTATAGACAAAGATGGGTTAAAGTTATGAAAGATAAAACAAATATTGAAAATAACGTTGAGCTACTTTTTTTAGAAACATGAAACCTATTAGATGGATACATGGCAAAAGAGCTAAGTTTGCTTTGAATATTATAGGATGCGTTGAAGCACTCCAAATGCATGACTTTGAATTAAAATGGCATATACAAATACTTATTACTTAGTTACTTATTGTATTTCTTTTCTCATAGTAGCCTTCTAAAGGTGACTATGTTTACTATACCAAATCATTATTGAAAGAATGATTTATCCTTATTTCATACCTTTTTAAAAAAAATCAAATATATGTGTTAAACACTAAAACAAGAGAATATGCGGATTTTTTATGATTAATTTTATTGACTTTAATTGTAATGTGTATATATTTGAGTTGTTTTAAATATGAAAATCTAAAATAAAATATATTGATATCAAAATATTGTTTAAAAAAAATTACAATGAAAAAAGAAATAAAAAATGACGTTTTTATAGACAAAGATGGGTTAAAGTTATGAAAGATAAAACAAATATTGAAAATAACGTTGAGCTACTTTTTTTAGAAACATGAAACCTATTAGATGGATACATGGCAAAAGAGCTAAGTTTGCTTTGAATATTATAGGATGGGTTGAAGCACTCCAAATGCATGACTTTGAATTAAAAAGGCATATACAACTACTTATTACTTAGCAACTTATTGTATTTTTTTTCATAGTAGCCTTCTAAAGGTGACTATGTTTACTATACCAAATCATTATTGAAAGAATGATTTATCCTTATTTCATACCTTTTTAAAAAAAATCAAATATATGTGTTAAACACTAAAACAAGAGAATATGCGGATTTTTTATGATTAATTTTATTGACTTTAATTGTAATGTGTATATATTTGAGTTGTTTTAAATATGAAAATCTAAAATAAAATATATTGATATCAAAATATATTGTTTAAAAAAAATTACAATGAAAAAAAGAAAAAAAAAAATGACGTTTTTATAGACAAAGATGGGTTAAAGTTATGAAAGATAACAAATATTGAAAATAACGTTGAGCTACTTTTTTTTAGAAACATGAAACCTATTAGATGGATACATGGCAAAAGAGCTAAGTTTGCTTTGAATATTATAGGATGGGTTGAAGCACTCCAAATGCATGACTTTGAATTAAAATGGCATATACAAATACTTATTACTTAGTTACTTATTGTATTTCTTTTATCATAGTAGCCTTCTAAAGGTGACTATGTTTACTATACCAAATCATTATTGAAAGAATGATTTATCCTTATTTCATACCTTTTTAAAAAAAATCAAATATATGTGTTAAACACTAAAACAAGAGAATATGCGGATTTTTTATGATTAATTTTATTGACTTTAATTGTAATGTGTTATATTTGAGTTGTTTTAAATATGAAAATCTAAAATAAAATATATTGATATCAAAATATATTGTTTAAAAAAAATTACAATGAAAAAAGAAATAAAAAATGACGTTTTTATAGACAAAGATGGGTTAAAGTTATGAAAGATAACAAATATTGAAAATAACGTTGAGCTACTTTTTTTTAGAAACATGAAACCTATTAGATGGATACATGGCAAAAGAGCTAAGTTTGCTTTGAACATTATAGGATGGGTTGAAGCACTCCAAATGCATGACTTTGAATTAAAATGGCATATACAAATACTTATTACTTAGCAACTTATTGTATTTTTTTTCATAGTAGCCTTCTAAAGGTGACTATGTTTACTACACCAAATCATTATTGAAAGAATCATTTATCCTTATTTCATACCTTTTTAAAAAAATCAAATATATGTGTTAAACACTAAAACAAGAGAATATGCGGATTTTTTATGATTAATTTTATTGACTTAAATTGTAATGTGTTGATATTTGAGTTGTTTTAAATATGAAAATCTAAAATAAAATATATTGTTATCAAAATATGTTGTTAAAAAAAATTACAATGAAAAAAGAAATAAAAAAATGACATTTTTATAGACAAAGATGGGTTAAAGTTATGAAAGATAAACAAATTTGAAAATAACGTAGAGCTACTTTTTTAGAAACATGAAACCTATTAGATGGATACATGGCAAAAGAGCTAAGTGTGCTTCGAACATTATAGGATGGGTTGAAGCACTCCAAATGCATGACTTTGAATTAAAATGGCATATACAAATACTTATTACTTAACTACTTATTGTATTTTTTTTATCATAGTAGCCTTCATTATGTTTACTACACCAAATCATTATTGAAAGAATCATTTATCCTTATTTCATACCTTTTTAAAAAAATCAAATATATGTGTTAAACACTAAAACAAGAGATAATGCGGATTTTTTATGATTAATTTTATTGACTTAAATTGTAATGTGTTGATAATTGAGTTGTTCTAAATATGAAAATCTAAAATAAAATATATTGATATCAAAATATGTTGTTTAAAAAAAATTACAATGAAAAAAAGAAATAAAAAAATGACGTTTTTATAGACAAAGATGGGTTAAAGTTATGAAAGATAAAACAAATATTGAAAATAACGTTGAGCTACTTTTTTTTAGAAACATGAAACCTATTAGATGGATACATGGCAAAAGAGCTAAGTTTGCTTTGAATATTATAGGATGCGTTGAAGCACTCCAAATGCATGACTTTGAATTAAAATGGCATATACAAATACTTATTACTTAGTTACTTATTGTATTTCTTTTCTCATAGTAGCCTTCTAAAGGTGACTATGTTTACTATACCAAATCATTATTGAAAGAATGATTTATCCTTATTTCATACCTTTTTAAAAAAAATCAAATATATGTGTTAAACACTAAAACAAGAGAATATGCGGATTTTTTATGATTAATTTTATTGACTTTAATTGTAATGTGTATATATTTGAGTTGTTTTAAATATGAAAATCTAAAATAAAATATATTGATATCAAAATATATTGTTTAAAAAAATTACAATGAAAAAAAGAAATAAAAAATGACGTTTTTATAGACAAAGATGGGTTAAAGTTATGAAAGATAAAACAAATATTGAAAATAACGTTGAGCTACTTTTTTTTAGAAACATGAAACCTATTAGATGGATACATGGCAAAAGAGCTAAGTTTGCTTTGAATATTATAGGATGGGTTGAAGCACTCCAAATGCATGACTTTGAATTAAAATGGCATATACAAATACTTATTACTTAGTTACTTATTGTATTTCTTTTATCATAGTAGCCTTCTAAAGGTGACTATGTTTACTATACCAAATCATTATTGAAAGAATGATTTATCCTTATTTCATACCTTTTTAAAAAAATCAAATATATGTGTTAAACACTAAAACAAGAGAATATGCGGATTTTTTATGATTAATTTTATTGACTTAAATTGTAATGTGTATATATTTGAGTTTTTTTAATATGAAAATCTAAAATAAAATATATTGATATCAAAATATATTGTTTAAAAAAATTACAATGAAAAAAAGAAATAAAAAAATGACGTTTTTATAGACAAAGATGGGTTAAAGTTATGAAAGATAAAACAAATATTGAAAATAACGTTGAGCTACTTTTTTTTAGAAACATGAAACCTATTAGATGGATACATGGCAAAAGAGCTAAGTTTGCTTTGAATATTATAGGATGCGTTGAAGCACTCCAAATGCATGACTTTGAATTAAAATGGCATATACAAATACTTATTACTTAGTTACTTATTGTATTTCTTTCTCATAGTAGCCTTCTAAAGGTGACTATGTTTACTATACCAAATCATTATTGAAAGAATGATTTATCCTTATTTCATACCTTTTTAAAAAAATCAAATATATGTGTTAAACACTAAAACAAGAGAATATGCGGATTTTTTATGATTAATTTTATTGACTTTAATTGTAATGTGTATATATTGAGTTGTTTTAAATATGAAAATCTAAAATAAAATATATTGATATCAAAATATATTGTTTAAAAAAATTACAATGAAAAAAAGAAATAAAAAAATGACGTTTTTATAGACAAAGATGGGTTAAAGTTATGAAAGATAAACAAATATTGAAAATAACGTTGAGCTACTTTTTTTAGAAACATGAAACCTATTAGATGGATACATGGCAAAAGAGCTAAGTTTGCTTTGAATATTATAGGATGGGTTGAAGCACTCCAAATGCATGACTTTGAATTAAAATGGCATATACAAATACTTATTACTTAGTTACTTATTGTATTTCTTTTATCATAGTAGCCTTCTAAAGGTGACTATGTTTACTATACCAAATCATTATTGAAAGAATCATTTATCCTTATTTCATACCTTTTTAAAAAAATCAAATATATGTGTTAAACACTAAAACAAGAGAATATGCGGATTTTTTATGATTAATTTTATTGACTTTAATTGTAATGTGTATATATTGAGTTGTTTTAAATATGAAAATCTAAAATAAAATATATTGATATCAAAATATATTGTTTAAAAAAAATTACAATGAAAAAAAGAAATAAAAAAATGACGTTTTTATAGACAAAGATGGGTTAAAGTTATGAAAGATAACAAATATTGAAAATAACGTTGAGCTACTTTTTTTTAGATACATGAAACCTATTAGATGGATACATGGCAAAAGAGCTAAGTTTGCTTTGAACATTATAGGATGGGTTGAAGCACTCCAAATGCATGACTTTGAATTAAAATGACATATACAACTACTTATTACTTAGCAACTTATTGTATTTTTTTTGTTCATAGTAGCCTTCTAAAGGTGACTATGTTTACTACACCAAATCATTATTTAAAGAATCATTTATCCTTATTTCATACCTTTTTAAAAAAAATCAAATATATGTGTTAAACACTAAAGCAAGAGAATATGCGGATTTTTTATGATTAATTTTATTGACTTAAATTGTAATGTGTTGATATTTGAGTTGTCTTAAATATGAAAATCTAAAATAAAATATATTGTTATCAAAATATGTTGGTTAAAAAAAATTACAATGAAAAAAAGAAATAAAAAAATGACATTTTTATAGACAAAGATGGGTTAAAGTTATGAAAGATAAGACAAATTTTGAAAATAACGTAGAGCTACTTTTGTTAGAAACATGAAACCTATTAGACGGATACATGGCAGAAGAGCTAAGTGTGCTTTGAACATTATAGGATGGGTTGAAGCACTCCAAATGCATGACTTTGAATTAAAATGGCATATACAAATACTTATTACTTAACTACTTATTGTATTTTTTTTATCATAGTAGCCTTCATTATGTTTACTACACCAAATCATTATTGAAAGAATCATTTATCCTTATTTCATACCTTTTTAAAAAAATCAAATATATGTGTTAAACACTAAAACAAGAGATAATGCGGATTTTTTATGATTAATTTTATTGACTTAAATTGTAATGTGTTGATATTGAGTTGTTATAAATATGAAAATCTAAAATAAAATATATTGATATCAAAATATGTTGTTTAAAAAAAATTACAATGAAAAAAAGAAATAAAAAATGACGTTTTTATAGACAAAGATGGGTTAAAGTTATGAAAGATAAACAAATATTGAAAATAACGTTGAGCTACTTTTTTTTAGAAACATGAAACCTATTAGATGGATACATGGCAAAAGAGCTAAGTTTGCTTTGAATATTATAGGATGCGTTGAAGCACTCCAAATGCATGACTTTGAATTAAAATGGCATATACAAATACTTATTACTTAGTTACTTATTGTATTTCTTTTCTCATAGTAGCCTTCTAAAGGTGACTATGTTTACTATACCAAATCATTATTGAAAGAATGATTTATCCTTATTTCATACCTTTTAAAAAAAAATCAAATATATGTGTTAAACACTAAAACAAGAGAATATGCGGATTTTTTATGATTAATTTTATTGACTTTAATTGTAATGTGTATATATTTGAGTTGTTTTAAATATGAAAATCTAAAATAAAATATATTGATATCAAAATATATTGTTTAAAAAAATTACAATGAAAAAAAGAAATAAAAAAATGACGTTTTTATAGACAAAGATGGGTTAAAGTTATGAAAGATAAAACAAATATTGAAAATAACGTTGAGCTACTTTTTTTAGAAACATGAAACCTATTAGATGGATACATGGCAAAAGAGCTAAGTTTGCTTTGAATATTATAGGATGCGTTGAAGCACTCCAAATGCATGACTTTGAATTAAAATGGCATATACAAATACTTATTACTTAGTTACTTATTGTATTTCTTTTCTCATAGTAGCCTTCTAAAGGTGACTATGTTTACTATACCAAATCATTATTGAAAGAATGATTTATCCTTATTTCATACCTTTTTAAAAAAATCAAATATATGTGTTAAACACTAAAACAAGAGAATATGCGGATTTTTTATGATTAATTTTATTGACTTTAATTGTAATGTGTATATATTTGAGTTGTTTTAAATATGAAAATCTAAAATAAAATATATTGATATCAAAATATATTGTTTAAAAAAAATTACAATGAAAAAAAGAAATAAAAAAATGACGTTTTTATAGACAAAGATGGGTTAAAGTTATGAAAGATAAAACAAATATTGAAAATAACGTTGAGCTACTTTTTTTTAGAAACATGAAACCTATTAGATGGACACATGGCAAAAGAGCTAAGTTTGCTTTGAATATTATAGGATGGGTTGAAGCACTCCAAATGCATGACTTTGAATTAAAATGGCATATACAAATACTTATTACTTAGTTACTTATTGTATTTCTTTTATCATAGTATCCTTCTAAAGGTGACTATGTTTACTATACCAAATCATTATTGAAAGAATGATTTATCCTTATTTCATACCTTTTTAAAAAAATCAAATATATGTGTTAAACACTAAAACAAGAGAATATGCGGATTTTTTATGATTAATTTTATTGACTTTAATTGTAATGTGTATATATTTGAGTTGTTTTAAATATGAAAATCTAAAATAAAATATATTGATATCAAAATATATTGTTTAAAAAAATTACAATGAAAAAAAGAAATAAAAAAATGACGTTTTTATAGACAAAGATGGGTTAAAGTTATGAAAGATAACAAATATTGAAAATAACGTTGAGCTACTTTTTTTTAGATACATGAAACCTATTAGATGGATACATGGCAAAAGAGCTAAGTTTGCTTTGAACATTATAGGATGGGTTGAAGCACTCCAAATGCATGACTTTGAATTAAAATGACATATACAACTACTTATTACTTAGCAACTTATTGTATTTTTTTTGTTCATAGTAGCCTTCTAAAGGTGACTATGTTTACTACACCAAATCATTATTTAAAGAATCATTTATCCTTATTTCATACCTTTTTAAAAAAAATCAAATATATGTGTTAAACACTAAAGCAAGAGAATATGCGGATTTTTTATGATTAATTTTATTGACTTAAATTGTAATGTGTTGATATTTGAGTTGTCTTAAATATGAAAATCTAAAATAAAATATATTGTTATCAAAATATGTTGGTTAAAAAAAATTACAATGAAAAAAAGAAATAAAAAAATGACATTTTTATAGACAAAGATGGGTTAAAGTTATGAAAGATAAGACAAATTTTGAAAATAACGTAGAGCTACTTTTGTTAGAAACATGAAACCTATTAGACAGATACATGGCAGAAGAGCTAAGTGTGCTTTGAACATTATAGGATGGGTTGAAGCACTCCAAATGCATGACTTTGAATTAAAATGGCATATACAAATACTTATTACTTAACTACTTATTGTATTTTTTTTATCATAGTAGCCTTCATTATGTTTACTACACCAAATCATTATTGAAAGAATCATTTATCCTTATTTCATACCTTTTTAAAAAATCAAATATATGTGTTAAACACTAAAACAAGAGATAATGCGGATTTTTTATGATTAATTTTATTGACTTAAATTGTAATGTGTTGATAATTGAGTTGTTCTAAATATGAAAATCTAAAATAAAATATATTGATATCAAAATATGTTGTTTAAAAAAATTACAATGAAAAAAGAAATAAAAAAATGACGTTTTTATAGACAAAGATGGGTTAAAGTTATGAAAGATAAAACAAATATTGAAAATAACGTTGAGCTACTTTTTTTAGAAACATGAAACCTATTAGATGGATACATGGCAAAAGAGCTAAGTTTACTTTGAATATTATAGGATGCGTTGACGCACTCCAAATGCATGACTTTGAATTAAAATGGCATATACAAATACTTATTACTTAGTTACTTATTGTATTTCTTTTCTCATAGTAGCCTTTAAAGGTGACTATGTTTACTATACCAAATCATTATTGAAAGAATGATTTATCCTTATTTCATACCTTTTTAAAAAAATCAAATATATGTGTTAAACACTAAAACAAGAGAATATGCGGATTTTTTATGATTAATTTTATTGACTTTAATTGTAATGTGTATATATTTGAGTTGTTTTAAATATGAAAATCTAAAATAAAATATATTGATATCAAAATATATTGTTTAAAAAAAATTACAATGAAAAAAAGAAATAAAAAAATGACGTTTTTATAGACAAAGATGGGTTAAAGTTATGAAAGATAAAACAAATATTGAAAATAACGTTGAGCTACTTTTTTTTAGAAACATGAAACCTATTAGATGGACACATGGCAAAAGAGCTAAGTTTGCTTTGAATATTATAGGATGGGTTGAAGCACTCCAAATGCATGACTTTGAATTAAAATGACATATACAAATACTTATTACTTAGTTACTTATTGTATTTCTTTTATCATAGTATCCTTCTAAAGGTGACTATGTTTACTATACCAAATCATTATTGAAACATTGATTTATCCTTATTTCATACCTTTTTTAAAAAAATCAAATATATGTGTTAAACACTAAAACAAGAGAATATGCGGATTTTTTATGATTAATTTTATTGACTTTAATTGTAATGTGTATATATTTGAGTTGTTTTAAATATGAAAATCTAAAATAAAATATATTGATATCAAAATATTGTTTAAAAAAAATTACAATGAAAAAAAGAAATAAAAAATGACGTTTTTATAGACAAAGATGGGTTAAAGTTATGAAAGATAACAAATATTGAAAATAACGTTGAGCTACTTTTTTTTAGAAACATGAAACCTATTAGATGGATACATGGCAAAAGAGCTAAGTTTGCTTTGAACATTATAGGATGGGTTGAAGCACTCCAAATGCATGACTTTGAATTAAAATGGCATATACAACTACTTATTACTTAGTTACTTATTGTATTTTTTTTTTCATAGTAGCCTTCTAAAGGTGACTATGTTTACTACACCAAATCATTATTTAAAGAATCATTTATCCTTATTTCATACCTTTTTAAAAAAATCAAATATATGTGTTAAACACTAAAACAAGAGAATATGCGGATTTTTTATGATTAATTTTATTGACTTTAATTGTAATGTGTATATATTTGAGTTGTTTTAAATATGAAAATCTAAAATAAAATATATTGATATCAAATATATTGTTTAAAAAAAATTACAATGAAAAAAGAAATAAAAAAATGACGTTTTTATAGACAAAGATGGGTTAAAGTTATGAAAGATAAAACAAATATTGAAAATAACGTTGAGCTACTTTTTTTTAGAAACATGAAACCTATTAGATGGATACATGGCAAAAGAGCTAAGTTTGCTTTGAATATTATAGGATGGGTTGAAGCACTCAAAATGCATGACTTTGAATTAAAATGGCATATACAAATACTTATTACTTAGTTACTTATTGTATTTCTTTTATCATAGTATCCTTTTAAAGGTGACTATGTTTACTATACCAAATCATTATTGAAAGAATGATTTATCCTTATTTCATACCTTTTTTAAAAAAATCAAATATATGTGTTAAACACTAAAACAAGGGAATATGCGGATTTTTTATGATTAATTTTATTGACTTTAATTGTAATGTGTATATATTTGAGTTGTTTTAAATATGAAAATCTAAAATAAAATATATTGATATCAAAATATATTTTAAAAAAAATTACAATGAAAAAAGAAATAAAAAAATGACGTTTTTATAGACAAAGATGGGTTAAAGTTATGAAAGATAACAAATATTGAAAATAACGTTGAGCTACTTTTTTTTAATACATGAAACCTATTAGATGGATACATGGCAAAAGAGCTAAGTTTGCTTTGAACATTATAGGATGGGTTGAAGCACTCCAAATGCATGACTTTGAATTAAAATGACATATACAACTACTTATTACTTAGCAACTTATTGTATTTTTTTTGTCATAGTAGCCTTCTAAAGGTGACTATGTTTACTACACCAAATCATTATTTAAAGAATCATTTATCCTTATTTCATACCTTTTTAAAAAAATCAAATATATGTGTTAAACACTAAAGCAAGAGAATTGCGGATTTTTTATGATTAATTTTATTGACTTAAATTGTAATGTGTTGATATTTGAGTTGTCTTAAATATGAAAATCTAAAATAAAATATATTGTTATCAAAATATGTTGGTTAAAAAAAATTACAATGAAAAAAGAAATAAAAAATGACGTTTTTATAGACAAAGATGGGTTAAAGTTATGAAAGATAAGACAAATTTTGAAAATAACGTAGAGCTACTTTTTTTAGAAACATGAAACCTATTAGACAGATACATGGCAGAAGAGCTAAGTGTGTTTTGAACATTATAGGATGGGTTGAAGCACTCCAAATGCATGACTTTGAATTAAAATGGCATATACAAATACTTATTACTTAACTACTTATTGTATTTTTTTTTATCATAGTAGCCTTCATTATGTTTACTACACCAAATCATTATTGAAAGAATCATTTATCCTTATTTCATACCTTTTTAAAAAAAATCAAATATATGTGTTAAACACTAAAACAAGAGATAATGCGGATTTTTTATGATTAATTTTATTGACTTAAATTGTAATGTGTTGATAATTGAGTTGTTATAAATATGAAAATCTAAAATAAAATATATTGATATCAAAATATGTTGTTTAAAAAAAATTACAATGAAAAAAAGAAATAAAAAATGACGTTTTTATAGACAAAGATGGGTTAAAGTTATGAAAGATAAAACAAATATTGAAAATAACGTTGAGCTACTTTTTTTAGAAACATGAAACCTATTAGATGGATACATGGCAAAAGAGCTAAGTTTGCTTTGAATATTATAGGATGCGTTGAAGCACTCCAAATGCATGACTTTGAATTAAAATGGCATATACAAATACTTATTACTTAGTTACTTATTGTATTTCTTTTCTCATAGTAGCCTTCTAAAGGTGACTATGTTTACTATACCAAATCATTATTGAAAGAATGATTTATCCTTATTTCATACCTTTTTAAAAAAAATCAAATATATGTGTTAAACACTAAAGCAAGAGAATATGCGGATTTTTTATGATTAATTTTATTGACTTAAATTGTAATGTGTTGATATTTGAGTTGTCTTAAATATGAAAATCTAAAATAAAATATATTGTTATCAAAATATGTTGGTTAAAAAAAATTACAATGAAAAAAAGAAATAAAAAAATGACATTTTTATAGACAAAGATGGGTTAAAGTTATGAAAGATAAGACAAATTTTGAAAATAACGTAGAGCTACTTTTGTTAGAAACATGAAACCTATTAGACGGATACATGGCAGAAGAGCTAAGTGTGCTTTGAACATTATAGGATGGGTTGAAGCACTCCAAATGCATGACTTTGAATTAAAATGGCATATACAAATACTTATTACTTAACTACTTATTGTATTTTTTTTATCATAGTAGCCTTCATTATGTTTACTACACCAAATCATTATTGAAAGAATCATTTATCCTTATTTCATACCTTTTTAAAAAAATCAAATATATGTGTTAAACACTAAAACAAGAGATAATGCGGATTTTTTATGATTAATTTTATTGACTTAAATTGTAATGTGTTGATAATTGAGTTGTTATAAATATGAAAATCTAAAATAAAATATATTGATATCAAAATATGTTGTTTAAAAAAAATTACAATGAAAAAAGAAATAAAAAAATGACGTTTTTATAGACAAAGATGGGTTAAAGTTATGAAAGATAAAACAAATATTGAAAATAACGTTGAGCTACTTTTTTTTAGAAACATGAAACCTATTAGATGGATACATGGCAAAAGAGCTAAGTTTACTTTGAATATTATAGGATGCGTTGACGCACTCCAAATGCATGACTTTGAATTAAAATGGCATATACAAATACTTATTACTTAGTTACTTATTGTATTTCTTTTCTCATAGTAGCCTTCTAAAGGTGACTATGTTTACTATACCAAATCATTATTGAAAGAATGATTTATCCTTATTTCATACCTTTTTAAAAAAAATCAAATATATGTGTTAAACACTAAAACAAGAGAATATGCGGATTTTTTATGATTAATTTTATTGACTTTAATTGTAATGTGTATATATTTGAGTTGTTTTAAATATGAAAATCTAAAATAAAATATATTGATATCAAAATATATTGTTTAAAAAAAATTACAATGAAAAAAAGAAATAAAAAAATGACGTTTTTATAGACAAAGATGGGTTAAAGTTATGAAAGATAAAACAAATATTGAAAATAACGTTGAGCTACTTTTTTTAGAAACATGAAACCTATTAGATGGACACATGGCAAAAGAGCTAAGTTTGCTTTGAATATTATAGGATGGGTTGAAGCACTCCAAATGCATGACTTTGAATTAAAATGACATATACAAATACTTATTACTTAGTTACTTATTGTATTTCTTTTATCATAGTATCCTTCTAAAGGTGACTATGTTTACTATACCAAATCATTATTGAAACATTGATTTATCCTTATTTCATACCTTTTTAAAAAAAATCAAATATATGTGTTAAACACTAAAACAAGAGAATATGCGGATTTTTTATGATTAATTTTATTGACCTTAATTGTAATGTGTATATATTTGAGTTGTTTTAAATATGAAAATCTAAAAGAAAATATATTGATATCAAAATATATTGTTTAAAAAAAATTACAATGAAAAAAAGAAATAAAAAAATGACGTTTTTATAGACAAAGATGGGTTAAAGTTATGAAAGATAACAAATATTGAAAATAACGTTGAGCTACTTTTTTTTAGATACATGAAACCTATTAGATGGATACATGGCAAAAGAGCTAAGTTTGCTTTGAACATTATAGGATGGGTTGAAGCACTCCAAATGCATGACTTTGAATTAAAATGACATATACAACTACTTATTACTTAGCAACTTATTGTATTTTTTTTGTTCATAGTAGCCTTCTAAAGGTGACTATGTTTACTACACCAAATCATTATTTAAAGAATCATTTATCCTTATTTCATACCTTTTTTAAAAAAATCAAATATATGTGTTAAACACTAAAGCAAGAGAATATGCGGATTTTTTATGATTAATTTTGTTGACTTTAATTGTAATGTGTATATATTTGAGTTGTTTTAAATATGAAAATCTAAAATAAAATATATTGATATCAAAATATATTGTTTAAAAAAAATTCCAATGAAAAAAAGAAATAAAAAAATGACGTTTTTATAGACAAAGATGGGTTAAAGTTATGAAAGATAAAACAAATATTGAAAATAACGTTGAGCTACTTTTTTTTAGAAACATGAAACCTATTAGATGGACACATGGCAAAAGAGCTAAGTTTGCTTTGAATATTATAGGATGGGTTGAAGCACTCAAAATGCATGACTTTGAATTAAAATGGCATATACAAATACTTATTACTTAGTTACTTATTGTATTTCTTTTATCATAGTATCCTTCATTATGTTTACTACACCAAATCATTATTGAAAGAATCATTTATCCGTATTTCGTACCTTTTTAAAAAAGATCAAATATATGTGTTAAACACTAAAACAAGAGATAATGCGGATTTTTTATGATTAATTTTATTGACTTAAATTGTAATGTGTTGATAATTGAGTTGTTATAAATATGAAAATCTAAAATAAAATATATTGATATCAAAATATGTTGTTTAAAAAAAATTACAATGAAAAAAAGAAATAAAAAAATGACGTTTTTATAGACAAAGATGGGTTAAAGTTATGAAAGATAAAACAAATATTGAAAATAACGTTGAGCTACTTTTTTTAGAAACATGAAACCTATTAGATGGATACATGGCAAAAGAGCTAAGTTTGCTTTGAATATTATAGGATGCGTTGAAGCACTCCAAATGCATGACTTTGAATTAAAATGGCATATACAAATACTTATTACTTAGTTACTTATTGTATTTCTTTTCTCATAGTAGCCTTCTAAAGGTGACTATGTTTACTATACCAAATCATTATTGAAAGAATGATTTATCCTTATTTCATACCTTTTTAAAAAAAATCAAATATATGTGTTAAACACTAAAACAAGAGAATATGCGGATTTTTTATGATTAATTTTATTGACATTAATTGTAATGTGTTGATAATTGAGTTGTTATAAATATGAAAATCTAAAATAAAATATATTGATATCAAAATATGTTGTTTAAAAAAAATTACAATGAAAAAAAGAAATAAAAAAATGACGTTTTTATAGACAAAGATGGGTTAAAGTTATGAAAGATAAAACAAATATTGAAAATAACGTTGAGCTACTTTTTTTTAGAAACATGAAACCTATTAGATGGATACATGGCAAAAGAGCTAAGTTTACTTTGAATATTATAGGATGCGTTGAAGCACTCCAAATGCATGACTTTGAATTAAAATGGCATATACAAATACTTATTACTTAGTTACTTATTGTATTTCTTTTCTCATAGTAGCCTTCTAAAGGTGACTATGTTTACTATACCAAATCATTATTGAAAGAATGATTTATCCTTATTTCATACCTTTTTAAAAAAATCAAATATATGTGTTAAACACTAAAACAAGAGAATATGCGGATTTTTTATGATTAATTTTATTGACTTTAATTGTAATGTGTATATATTTGAGTTGTTTTAAATATGAAAATCTAAAATAAAATATATTGATATCAAAATATATTGTTTAAAAAAAATTACAATGAAAAAAAGAAATAAAAAATGACGTTTTTATAGACAAAGATGGGTTAAAGTTATGAAAGATAAAACAATATTGAAAATAACGTTGAGCTACTTTTTTTTAGAAACATGAAACCTATTAGATGGACACATGGCAAAAGAGCTAAGTTTGCTTTGAATATTATAGGATGGGTTGAAGCACTCCAAATGCATGACTTTGAATTAAAATGACATATACAAATACTTATTACTTAGTTACTTATTGTATTTCTTTTATCATAGTATCCTTCTAAAGGTGACTATGTTTACTATACCAAATCATTATTGAAACATTGATTTATCCTTATTTCATACCTTTTTAAAAAAAATCAAATATATGTGTTAAACACTAAAACAAGAGAATATGCGGATTTTTTATGATTAATTTTATTGACTTAATTGTAATGTGTATATATTTGAGTTGTTTTAAATATGAAAATCTAAAATAAAATATATTGATATCAATAATATTGTTTAAAAAAAATTACAATGAAAAAAAGAAATAAAAAAATGACGTTTTTATAGACAAAGATGGGTTAAAGTTATGAAAGATAACAAATATTGAAAATAACGTTGAGCTACTTTTTTTTAGATACATGAAACCTATTAGATGGATACATGGCAAAAGAGCTAAGTTTGCTTTGAACATTATAGGATGGGTTGAAGCACTCCAAATGCATGACTTTGAATTAAAATGACATATACAACTACTTATTACTTAGCAACTTATTGTATTTTTTTTGTTCATAGTAGCCTTCTAAAGGTGACTATGTTTACTACACCAAATCATTATTTAAAGAATCATTTATCCTTATTTCATACCTTTTTTAAAAAATCAAATATATGTGTTAAACACTAAAGCAAGAGAATATGCGGATTTTTTATGATTAATTTTGTTGACTTTAATTGTAATGTGTATATATTTGAGTTGTTTTAAATATGAAAATCTAAAATAAAATATATTGATATCAAAATATATTGTTTAAAAAAAATTACAATGAAAAAAAGAAATAAAAAAATGACGTTTTTATAGACAAAGATGGGTTAAAGTTATGAAAGATAAAACAAATATTGAAAATAACGTTGAGCTACTTTTTTTTAGAAACATGAAACCTATTAGATGGACACATGGCAAAAGAGCTAAGTTTGCTTTGAATATTATAGGATGGGTTGAAGCACTCAAAATGCATGACTTTGAATTAAAATGGCATATACAAATACTTATTACTTAGTTACTTATTGTATTTCTTTTATCATAGTATCCTTTTAAAGGTGACTATGTTTACTATACCAAATCATTATTGAAAGAATGATTTATCCTTATTTCATACCTTTTTAAAAAAAATCAAATATATGTGTTAAACACTAAAACAAGGGAATATGCGGATTTTTTATGATTAATTTTATTGACTTTAATAGTAATGTGTATATATTTGAGTTGTTTTAAATATGAAAATCTAAAATAAAATATATTGATATCAAAATATATTGTTTAAAAAAATTACAATGAAAAAAAGAAATAAAAAAATGACGTTTTTATAGACAAAGATGGGTTAAAGTTATGAAAGATAACAAATATTGAAAATAACGTTGAGCTACTTTTTTTTAGATACATGAAACCTATTAGATGGATACATGGCAAAAGAGCTAAGTTTGCTTTGAACATTATAGGATGGGTTGAAGCACTCCAAATGCATGACTTTGAATTAAAATGACATATACAACTACTTATTACTTAGCAACTTATTGTATTTTTTTTGTTCATAGTAGCCTTCTAAAGGTGACTATGTTTACTACACCAAATCATTATTTAAAGAATCATTTATCCTTATTTCATACCTTTTTAAAAAAAATCAAATATATGTGTTAAACACTAAAGCAAGAGAATATGCGGATTTTTTATGATTAATTTTATTGACTTTAATTGTAATGTGTATATATTTGAGTTGTTTTAAATATGAAAATCTAAAATAAAATATATTGATATCAAAATATATTGTTTAAAAAAAATTACAATGAAAAAAAGAAATAAAAAAATGACGTTTTTATAGACAAAGATGGGTTAAAGTTATGAAAGATAAAACAAATATTGAAAATAACGTTGAGCTACTTTTTTTTAGAAACATGAAACCTATTAGATGGACACATGGCAAAAGAGCTAAGTTTGCTTTGAATATTATAGGATGGGTTGAAGCACTCCAAATGCATGACTTTGAATTAAAATGGCATATACAAATACTTATTACTTAGTTACTTATTGTATTTCTTTTATCATAGTATCCTTTTAAAGGTGACTATGTTTACTATACCAAATCATTATTGAAAGAATGATTTATCCTTATTTCATACCTTTTTAAAAAAATCAAATATATGTGTTAAACACTAAAACAAGGGAATATGCGGATTTTTTATGATTAATTTTATTGACTTTAATTGTAATGTGTATATATTTGAGTTGTTTTAAATATGAAAATCTAAAATAAAATATATTGATATCAAAATATATTGTTTAAAAAAAATTACAATGAAAAAAAGAAATAAAAAAATGACGTTTTTATAGACAAAGATGGGTTAAAGTTATGAAAGATAACAAATATTGAAAATAACGTTGAGCTACTTTTTTTTAGATACATGAAACCTATTAGATGGATACATGGCAAAAGAGCTAAGTTTGCTTTGAACATTATAGGATGGGTTGAAGCACTCCAAATGCATGACTTTGAATTAAAATGACATATACAACTACTTATTACTTAGCAACTTATTGTATTTTTTTTGTTCATAGTAGCCTTCTAAAGGTGACTATGTTTACTACACCAAATCATTATTTAAAGAATCATTTATCCTTATTTCATACCTTTTTAAAAAAAATCAAATATATGTGTTAAACACTAAAGCAAGAGAATTTGCGGATTTTTTATGATTAATTTTATTGACTTAAATTGTAATGTGTTGATATTTGAGTTGTCTTAAATATGAAAATCTAAAATAAAATATATTGTTATCAAAATATGTTGGTTAAAAAAAATTACAATGAAAAAAGAAATAAAAAAATGACATTTTTATAGACAAAGATGGGTTAAATTTATGAAAGATAAGACAAATTTTGAAAATAACGTAGAGCTACTTTTGTTAGAAACATGAAACCTATTAGACAGATACATGGCAGAAGAGCTAAGTGTGCTTTGAACATTATAGGATGGGTTGAAGCACTCCAAATGCATGACTTTGAATTAAAATGGCATATACAAATACTTATTACTTAACTACTTATTGTATTTTTTTTATCATAGTAGCCTTCATTATGTTTACTACACCAAATCATTATTGAAAGAATCATTTATCCGTATTTCATACCTTTTTAAAAAAGATCAAATATATGTGTTAAACACTAAAACAAGAGATAATGCGGATTTTTTATGATTAATTTTATTGACTTAAATTGTAATGTGTTGATAATTGAGTTGTTATAAATATGAAAATCTAAAATAAAATATATTGATATCAAAATATGTTGTTTAAAAAAAATTACAATGAAAAAAAGAAATAAAAAAATGACGTTTTTATAGACAAAGATGGGTTAAAGTTATGAAAGATAAAACAAATATTGAAAATAACGTTGAGCTACTTTTTTTTAGAAACATGAAACCTATTAGATGGATACATGGCAAAAGAGCTAAGTTTACTTTGAATATTATAGGATGCGTTGACGCACTCCAAATGCATGACTTTGAATTAAAATGGCATATACAAATACTTATTACTTAGTTACTTATTGTATTTCTTTTCTCATAGTAGCCTTTTAAAGGTGACTATGTTTACTATACCAAATCATTATTGAAAGAATGATTTATCCTTATTTCATACCTTTTTAAAAAAAATCAAATATATGTGTTAAACACTAAAACAAGAGAATATGCGGATTTTTTATGATTAATTTTATTGACTTTAATTGTAATGTGTATATATTTGAGTTGTTTTAAATATGAAAATCTAAAATAAAATATATTGATATCAAAATATATTGTTTAAAAAAAATTACAATGAAAAAAAGAAATAAAAAAATGACGTTTTTATAGACAAAGATGGGTTAAAGTTATGAAAGATAAAACAAATATTGAAAATAACGTTGAGCTACTTTTTTTTAGAAACATGAAACCTATTAGATGGACACATGGCAAAAGAGCTAAGTTTGCTTTGAATATTATAGGATGGGTTGAAGCACTCAAAATGCATGACTTTGAATTAAAATGGCATATACAAATACTTATTACTTAGTTACTTATTGTATTTCTTTTATCATAGTATCCTTTTAAAGGTGACTATGTTTACTATACCAAATCATTATTGAAAGAATGATTTATCCTTATTTCATACCTTTTTAAAAAAAATCAAATATATGTGTTAAACACTAAAACAAGAGAATATGCGGATTTTTTATGATTAATTTTATTGACTTTAATTGTAATGTGTATATATTTGAGTTGTTTTAAATATGAAAATCTAAAATAAAATATATTGATATCAAAATATATTGTTTAAAAAAAATTACAATGAAAAAAAGAAATAACAAAATGACGTTTTTATAGACAAAGATGGGTTAAAGTTATGAAAGATAAAACAAATATTGAAAATAACGTTGAGCTACTTTTTTTTAGAAACATGAAACCTATTAGATGGACACATGGCAAAAGAGCTAAGTTTGCTTTGAATATTATAGGATGGGTTGAAGCACTCCAAATGCATGACTTTGAATTAAAATGACATACACAACTAAAGCAAGAGAATATGCGGATTTTTTATGATTAATTTTATTGACCTTAATTGTAATGTGTTGATATTTGAGTTGTCTTAAATATGAAAATCTAAAATAAAATATATTGTTATCAAAATATGTTGGTTAAAAAAAATTACAATGAAAAAAAGAAATAAAAAAATGACATTTTTATAGACAAAGATGGGTTAAAGTTATGAAAGATAAGACAAATTTTGAAAATAACGTAGAGCTACTTTTGTTAGAAACATGAAACCTATTAGACGGATACATGGCAGAAGAGCTAAGTGTGCTTTGAACATTATAGGATGGGTTGAAGCACTCCAAATGCATGACTTTGAATTAAAATGGCATATACAAATACTTATTACTTAACTATTCATTTTTTTTTTATCATAGTAGCCTTCATTATGTTTACTACATCAAATCATTATTGAAAGAATCATTTATCCGTATTTCATACCTTTTTAAAAAAGATCAAATATATGTGTTAAACACTAAAACAAGAGATAATGCGGTTTTTTTATGATTAATTTTATTGACTTAAATTGTAATGTGTTGATAATTGAGTTGTTATAAATATGAAAATCTAAAATAAAATATATTGATATCAAAATATGTTGTTTAAAAAAAATTACAATGAAAAAAAGAAATAAAAAAATGACGTTTTTATAGACAAAGATGGGTTAAAGTTATGAAAGATAAAACAAATATTGAAAATAACGTTGAGCTACTTTTTTTTAGAAACATGAAACCTATTAGATGGATACATGGCAAAAGAGCTAAGTTTACTTTGAATATTATAGGATGCGTTGAAGCACTCCAAATGCATGACTTTGAATTAAAATGGCATATACAAATACTGATTACTTAGTTACTTATTGTATTTCTTTTCTCATAGTAGCCTTCTAAAGGTGACTATGTTTACTATACCAAATCATTATTGAAAGAATGATTTATCCTTATTTCATACCTTTTTAAAAAAAATCAAATATATGTGTTAAACACTAAAACAAGAGAATATGCGGATTTTTTATGATTAATTTTATTGACTTTAATTGTAATGTGTATATATTTGAGTTGTTTTAAATATGAAAATCTAAAATAAAATATATTGATATCAAAATATATTGTTTAAAAAAATTACAATGAAAAAAAGAAATAAAAAAATGACGTTTTTATAGACAAAAATGGGTTAAAATTATGAATGATAAAACAAATATTGAAAATAACGTAGAGCTACTTTTGTTAGAAACATGAAACCTATTAGATGGATACATCGCAAAAGAGCTAAGTTTGCTTTGAACATTATAGGATGGGTTGAAGCACCTCAAATGCATGAATTTGAATTAAAGTGGCATATACAAATACTTCTTACTTAGCTACTTATTGTATTATTTTTATCATAGTAGCCTTCTAAAGGTGACTATGTTTACTACACCAAGTCATTATTGAAATAATCAGTTATCCTTATTTCATACTTTTTAAATAAAACTCAAATATATGTGTTAAACACTAAATTAAGAGAATATGCTGAATTTTTATGATTAATTTTATTGGCTTAAATTGTAATGTGTTGATATTTGAGTTGTCTTAAATATGAAAATCTAAAATAAAATATATTGATATCAAAATATGTTCTTTAATAAAAATTACAATGAAAAAAAGAAATAAAAAAGTGACATTTTTATAGACAAAGATGGGTTAAAGTTATGAAAAATAAAACAAATATTGAAAATAACATAGAGCTACTTTTGATAGAAACATGAAACCTATTAGATGGATACATGGCAAAAGAGCTAAGTTTGCTTTGAACATTATATGATGGGTTGAAGCACTCCAAATGCATGACTTCGATTAAAATGGCATATACAAATACTTATTACTTAGCAACTTATTGTATTTTTTTCTTCATAGTAGCCTTCTAAAGGTGACTATGTTTACTACACCATATCATTATTGAAAGAATTATTTATCCTTATTTCATACCTTTTTAAAAAAATCAAATATATGTGTTAAACACTAAAACAAGTGAATATGCGGATTTTTATGTTTAATTTTATTGACTTAAATTGTAATATGTTGATATTTGTGTTGTTTTAAATATGAAAATCTAAAATAAAATATATTGATATCAAAATATGTTGTTTAAAAATAAATTACAATGAAAAAAAGAAATTAAAAAATGACATTTTTATAGACAAAGATGGGTTAAAGTTATGAAAAATAAAACAAATAATGAAAATAACGTAGAGCTACTTTTGTTAGAAACATGAAACCTATTAGATGGATACATGACAAAAGAGCTAAGTTTGCTTTGAACATTATAGGATGGGTTGAAGCACTCCAAATGCATGACTTTGAATTAAAAAGGCATATACAATTACTTATTACTTAGCAACTTATTGTATTTTTTTTCATAGTAGCCTTCTAAAGGTGACTATATTTACTACACCAAATCATTATTGAAAGAATCATTTATCCTTATTTCATACCTTTTTAAAAAAAATCAAATATATGTGTTAAACACTAAAACAAGAGAATATGCGGATTTTTTATGTTTAATTTTATTGACTTAAATTGTAATGTGTTGATATTTGAGTTGTTTTAAATATGAAAATCTAAAATAAAATATATTTTTATCAAAATATGTTGGTTTAAAAAAATTACAATGAAAAAAAGAAAAAAAAAATGACGTTTTTATAGACAAAAATGGGTTAAAGTTATGAATGATAAAACAAATATTGAAAATAACGTAGAGCTACTTTTGTTAGAAACATGAAACCTATTAGATGGATACATGGCAAAAGAGCTAAGTTTGCTTTGAACATTATAGGATGGGTTGAAGCACCTCAAATGCATGAATTTGAATTAAAGTGGCATATACAAATACTTCTTACTTAGCTACTTATTGTATTATTTTTATCATAGTAGCCTTCTAAAGTTGACTATGTTTACTACACCAAGTCATTATTGAAATAATCAGTTATCCTTATTTCATACTTTTTAAATAAAACTCAAATATATGTGTTAAACACTATATTAAGAGAATATGCTGAATTTTTATGATTAATTTTATTGGCTTAAATTGTAATGTGTTGCTGTTTGAGTTATTTTATTTATGTAAATCTAAAATATAATATATTGATATAAAAATATGATGTTTAAAAAATATATCAATTAAAAAAAGAAATAAAAAAATGACGTTTTTATAGACAAAGATGGGTTAAAGTTATAAAAGATAAAACAAATATTGAAAATAACGTAGAGCTACTTTTTTTTAGAAACATGAAACCTATTAGATGGATACATGGCAAAAGAGCTAAGTTTGCTTTGAACATTATAGGATGGGTTGAAGCACTCCAGATGCATGACTTTGAATTAAAATGGCATATACAAATACTTATTACTTAGCTACTTATTGTATTTTTTATCTTAGTAGCCTTTTAAAGGTGACTTTGTTTACTACACCAATTCATTATTGAAAGAATCATTTATCCTTATTTCATACCTTTAAAAAAAACCAAATATATGTGTTAAACACGAAAACAAGAGAAAATGCGGATTTTTATGATTAATTTTATTGACTTAAATTGTAATGTGTTGATAATTGAGTTGTTTTAAATATGAAAATCAAAAGTAAAATATATTGATATCAAAATATGTTGTTTAAAAAAAATTACAATGTAAAAAGGAAATAAAAAAATGATATTTTTATAGACAAAGATGGGTTAAAGTTATGAAAGATAAAACAAATATTAAAAATAACGTTGAGCTACTTTTTTTTAGAAACATGAAACCTATTAGATGGATACATGGCAAAAGAGCTAAGTTTGCTTTGAACATTATAGGATGGGTTGAAGCACTCCAGACACATGACTTTGAATTAAAATGGCATATACAAATACTTATTACTTAGCTACTTATTGTATTTTTTTATCTTAGTAGCCTTTTAAAGGTGACTTTGTTTACTACACCAAATCATTATTGAAAGAATCATTTATCCTTATTTCATACCTTTTTAAAAAAAATCAAATATATGTGTTAAACACTAAAGCAAGAGAATATGCGGATTTTTTATGTTTAATTTTATTGACTTAAATTGTAATGTGTTGATATTTGAGTTGTCTTAAATATGAAAATCTAAAATAAAATATATTGTTATCAAAATATGTTTGATATGAACTAACCTTTGAGACTTATGCATTTCCTTCAAAATTCCTGAAACAACTTTGTTAACTTTTGGAATATTAATTCTTTTGTGACTCAGAGGAAGTAATCTGCCTTATAATTGAAAGAATGACAGAATTTGATACATGCATATAAAATAAACGAGATTGATATGAAATAAAAGAGAAATAAGAAATGGAATTAAGTAGAAGGGGCGCCACACTCTTTCTAATCCAAGAGAGAATGATAAGCCTATGGATGAGGATCACCACAAGAAAAGGATTTCTTGATAAGATCAATTTTGGTTCAATCCAGAACCTAAGAGCAAATACTCTCACTTACACAATGTGTAAACTTGCCAAAATTCCTTGATCCTTGAAAAGAAGATACATGCCTCCTTTATATAGGAATGGCTTAAGATAAAAAAATAACTCCTAAGAAAACAAAAGGGTTTCAACCACTAATTATCATGATAGTGGATTGAGTTATTACAAAGAAAGTGCAAAATAAAGAAGAGATAGTGGGGTTTTTGAAAGGGCAAAATAATGGCAATTCTTTATTTACCACTTCTCTTGTAATTTTCGTCCATTATAGTGTGGTTATTGGTATTTCCTTTATTTTTATTTATTTATGCATTATTGGGCCTTTTATCACATGCTTGGATGATAAGAATAAACTTGGGCTCTTTTTCTTCAATCTGGCCCATGCATTCTATTGACTTGGTCATGAAGTGAACTAAAGCATCATTGACTCTTCTTGCACGTGCCCTTGTCATAGGACCTCCTAAGCCTTGCATTGTATCATTTATGTCTTGGATTATGTCTTCATCATTCCCTCCTTCTTGAAAAGAATTCGACCTCGAATTTAGACCATCATCACCTACATCAAAAGGAGATAAATCAGCCACATTAAAAGTAGTACTTACCGCATACTCACCTGGAAGTTCTATTTTGTAGGCATTGTCATTGATCCTTGAAAGTACTTGAAATGGTCCATCTCCCCTAGGTTGAAGTTTGGACTTCCTTTGTGATGGGAATCTCTCTTTTCTCATATGTATCCAAACCCAATCCCCGGGTTCAAAAATAACTTTCTTTCGCCCTTTGTTTGCACTTTTTGCATAACTTTTATTTTTCTTTTCAATTTGCAATTTTACTTGTTCATGCAATTTTCTCACAAATTCAGCCTTAGCTTTCCATCTTTATGCTTCAAAATAGATGTGTTAGGCAATGGTAACAAATCAAGAGGTGTTAAAGGATTAAAACCATACACAATCTCGAAAGGTGAATGTTGTGTAGTGCTATGGACAGCCCTATTGTAAGCAAACTCTACATGAGGTAACCATTCCTCCCACATTTTTAAATTCTTTTTAAGAACAACCCTAAGAAGAGTAGAAAGAGTTCTATTTACTACTTCAGTTTGTCCATCTGTTTGGGGATGACAAGTAGTGGAAAATAATAACTTTGTACCCACCTTTCCCCACAAAGTCCTCCAAAAATGGCTTAAGAACTTGGAGTCACGATCAGAGACAATGCTCCTTGGTAAGCCATGTAGGCGCACCACTTCCTTAAAGAACAAATCAGCAACATGACACGCATCATCCACCTTTTTACATGGAATAAAATGTGCCATTTTTGAAAACCTGTCCACAACTACAAAAATAGAATCTTTGCCATTCTTTGTTCTAGGCAGCCCCAAAACAAAGTCCATGGAAATGTCAATCCAAGGAAATTCAGGTACAGGCAAAGGAGTATACAAACCATGAGGCATAACTTTTGATTTAGCCTTTTTACACACAATGCATCTTTCACAAAGCTTTTGGACATCAATTTTCATGTGAGGCCAATGAAAATGTTCTTTTAAGAATTCTAGAGTTTTAGAAACCCCAAAATGACCCATTAGTCCTCCCTCATGTGCCTCTTTTACAAGTAATTCTCTAATGGAACCTTTAGGCACACATAGTTTTTTTTCTTTAAATAAATAGCCATTGTGCCTAAAATACCCATTGAAGGCAGTATGCTCACAAGCTAAAAATTTTGAAGAAAATTCAAGGTCACTTTTATACAAATCTTTAATATGCTCAAGACCAAAAACTTTTGTTTCAAGAGTAGAAAGCAAGACATGTCTTCTTGAGAGTGCATCTGCCACAACATTAGATTTACCTTTCTTATGCTTGATTACATAAGGAAATTGTTCAAGAAACTCAACCCACTTGGCATGCCTCTTATTCAACTTACCTTGTCCCTTCAAATGTTTCAAGGATTCGTGATCACTATGAATGACAAACTCTTTGGGCAGCAAGTAATGTTGCCAAGTTTGTAGAGCTCTCACCAAGGAATACAATTCCTTATCATATGTAGAATAATTAAGGGCAGCCCCTTTTAGCTTTTCACTAAAATAAGCAAGTGGATGACCTTCCTGCAACAAAACAGCTCCAATTCCCACATTAGATGCATCACTCAATTTCAAAAGATTTAGAAAAATTAGGCAATGCAAGAACTGGTGCTTGGGTGAGCTTTTCCTTTAGGGCAGCAAAGGCTTGCTCTTGTTTTTCACCCCATTTAAAACCAACATCCTTTTTAACAATTTCATTGAGGGGTGCTGCCAAGGTACTAAAGTCCTTCACAAACCTCCTATAAAAACTAGCCAAGCCATGAAAGCTTCTTACCTCACTTACATTTTTGGGAGGAGGCCACTCTCGAATGGCTTTCACCTTTTCCTCATCAACGTGGACTCCTTTAGAGCTTACAATGAAACCTAAGAAAATCACATGATCGGTGCAAAAGACACATTTTTCTAGGTTGGCATACAAATTTTCATATCTTAGCACTTGCAAAACAGCCTTTAAATGAATGCAATGATCATCTAAGTTCTTGCTATAAATCAAAATATCATCAAAATACACAACAACAAACTTACCCAAGAACTCCCTTAACACATGGTTCATTAGTCTCATGAAAGTACTAGGTGCATTAGTTAATCCAAAAGGCATAACCATCCACTCATACAAACCAAATTTTGTTTTAAAAGCAGTTTTCCATTCATCCCCTTCCCTTATTCTAATTTGGTGATATCCACTTTTCAAATCAATTTTAGAAAATAAGCATGCA
The DNA here is from genome assembly GCF_024323335.1 of Lathyrus oleraceus. Taxonomy (NCBI): domain Eukaryota; kingdom Viridiplantae; phylum Streptophyta; class Magnoliopsida; order Fabales; family Fabaceae; genus Lathyrus; species Lathyrus oleraceus. The sequence continues at coordinate 257,961,884 of NC_066580.1, forward strand.
CCAAACAATTCATCAAGCAAATCATCTAGTCTAGGAATAGGATGCCTATATTTAATGGTAATATTGTTAATGGCCCTACAATCAGTGCACATCCTCCAATTACCATCCTTTTTAGGGACTAGAATAATAGGGACAGCACAAGGACTTAAACTTTCTCTTACCCATCCTTTACTTATCAATTCAGCAACTTGCTTTTGTATCTCTTGAGTTTGTTGTGGATTGCTTCTATATGCTGGCCTATTAGGCAAAGATGCTCCTGGATTGAGATCAATATGATGTTCAATTCCTCTTATAGGTGGTAAACCACTTGGCACCTCTTCCGGAAACAATTCTTTAAATTCCTGCAAAAGAGACTCAATATAATTTGGCAATTTTTTTTCATTAGAAATAGTGGTTAGCAAAGGCACCTCCTTGCAAAAGAGCAAGTACAAAGGCTGGTGTGACACAATTGCTTCTTTCACATCTCTTTTTTTTGCAATTAAACTTTGTTTCTTTTCTCTTTTATCATTCTTTTTCTTTTCATTCTTTTCTTTTTCTTTTTATTTTTCTTTTTCTTTTTTTTTTCTTTTTCTTTTTCTTTTTCTTTTTCTTTTTCTTTTTCTTTTCTTTCTTTCTTGATCATATTTTTCTCTCATTTTTCTTTGATCTTCTCTCACCTCACTAGGATTTAACGGTACAAGATTGATCTTTTGATCATGATACATAAAAGAGTACTTATTGGAGTATCCATCATGATTGGCTTTTCTATCAAATTGCCAAGGCCTTCCTAATAACAAATGACTAGCTTCCATTGGTACTACATCACACAACACTACATCCTCATATTTTCCAATTTTAAAACAAATCTCAACTTGTTTATTAACAAGCATTTCTACACTTTCATTAAGCCATTGGAGTTTGTAAGGCTTAGGGTGAGGTTTTGTTTCCAATTTTAGTTTAGAAACCAGACGCGTGCTTGCAACATTTGTACAACTTCCTCCATCAATTATTAAAGAACAAACCTTTCCTTGCACAAAGCATCTTGTATGAAAAAGGTTTTCTCTTTGACTTGTATCCTCCTCCTTTATTTGGCTTCCCAACATTCTTCTCACCATGAGTAAATCTCCACTAGGTATTTCTTCTTCAAACTCCTCATCATAATCACCATCCTCCTCTTCAACAATTTCTTCATTTTCTTCCATAAGCATAGTTCTCTTTGTTGGACATTGAGATGCAATATGTCCTTGGCCTTGACACTTGAAACACTTAACACTTTTGTTAGTTGAAATACTTGAAGAAGAAGATGTAATAGTTTTACCTTTGTTTTCAACCGTGGCTTCCTTAGATGATGAAGCACCTTCCTTCTTTGTTTTGTCCTTCCAACTTTGAGAATTGAAAGTGGTGGAATTTCTCCTTGCTTGGCTCTTTCTTTTGAGTTGTTGTTCCACTTTGATAGCTTGGTGTACCAATTCATCCATTTCAACATAGTGATGAAGTTCCACTATGTCACTAATGTCATGATTTAGACCATGGAGAAACCTAGCCATAGTTGCTTCATCGTCCTCCTCTACATTAGCTCTAATTTTGAGAACTTCCATCTCCTTGAAATATTCTTCAACACTTTTAGAACCTTGAGTGAGCCTTTGCAATTTGTTGTGCAATTCCCTATGATAATAGGAAGGAACAAACCTTCTCCTCATGATTCTTTTCATCTCTTCCCAAGTATCAATTGGTCGTTCTGCATACCTCCTTCTATCTTTGGTCAATTGATCCCACCAAACTAAAGCATACTCCTTGAACTCAATAGAAGCAACCTGCACTTTTTCAAGGTTAGAATAATTGTGACAATTAAAAATTTGTTCAAGTTTAGTCTCCCATTCTAGATATGCCTCCGGGTCACTCTTCCCAACAAAAGTTGGAACTTTAATTTTTATGCCCCTCAAATTATCTCCCCCTTGTCTCCTTCTACGTCTTCTTTCCTCCTCATCGCCACTACCATCATTAGAATTTTGGGGCCTCCTTTCCAACTCATCAATTCTTTGTTGAAGTTGTTCACCTTGTTCTCTTAACAATCTTTCAAAATTGTCACGCATGGCTGCGATCTGAACAGTTAAAGCTGTTGTTCTAGGTGAAGGTGGACTAGACATAATTGTGAAATATTTGTGAAATTAGGAACAAGTGTTTAAAAATGGACCTTACCACTCTACTCACGTGTTTACACTCAATCACTCGTGTTTTACACAATTTTTATTTTCTTTTGGCTTTTTTTTTCTAATAAAAACACTCTGCCTTTTACCACTCAATTTGCTCTTTTAGTTCTTTAGAGAAACCAAAATGAATCAACACAAAGAAATCAATTTCAGATGATAATCAACACACAAAAAACAGCAAACAAAAAAAAAGAGACTCTAAAACAAAGGAAACAAGGAGAATTTTAAGAGTGTGGCAAGAAAAAAAAATAGAACTTTTCTCTTTTTTTTTTTTTTTTTTTTTTTTTTTTTGAATCACAATCTTTAACAATGAGATCCTTTTTTTATATTTTTTTTTTCTTCTTATAACTCTTTTTTTTTCGATTTTTTTTATAATGATAAATGGATAATAATGAAGAACAAAGAATATAGACGATTTACCACATTTTGGCCCTTTTTTTTTTGGAATATGCTCTGATTACCACTTGATATGAACTAACCTTTGAGACTTATGCATTTCCTTCAAAATTCCTGAAACAACTTTGTTAACTTTTGGAATATTAATTCTTTTGTGACTCAGAGGAAGTAATCTGCCTTATAACTGAAAGAATGACAGAATTTGATACATGCATATAAAATAAACGAGATTGATATGAAATAAAAGAGAAATAAGAAATGGAATTAAGTAGAAGGGGCGCCACACTCTTTCTAATCCAAGAGAGAATGATAAGCCTATGGATGAGGATCACCACAAGAAAAGGATTTCTTGATAAGATCAGTTTTGGTCCAATCCAGAACCTAAGAGCAAATACTCTCACTTACACAATGTGTAAACTTGCCAAAATTCCTTGATCCTTGAAAAGAAGATACATGCCTCCTTTATATAGGAATGGCTTAAGATAAAAAAATAACTCCTAAGAAAACAAAAGGGTTTCAACCACTAATTATCATGATAGTGGATTGAGTTATTACAAAGAAAGTGCAAAATAAAGAAGAGATAATGGGGTTTTTGAAAGGGCAAAATAATGGCAATTCTTTATTTACCACTTCTCTTGTAATTTTCGTCCATTATAGTGTGGTTATTGGTATTTCCTTTATTTTTATTTATTTATGCATTATTGGGCCTTTTATCACATGCTTGGATGATAAGAATAAACTTGGGCTCTTTTTCTTCAATCTAGCCCATGCATTCTATTGACTTGGTCATGAAGTGAACTAAAGCATCATTGACTCTTCTTGCATGTGCCCTTGTCATAGGACCTCCTAAGCCTTGCATTGTATCATTTATGTCTTGGATTATGTCTTCATCAATGTTGGTTAAAAAAAATTACAATGAAAAAAAGAAATAATAAAATGACGTTTTTATAGACAAAGATGGGTTAAAGTTATGAAAGATAAGACAAATATTGAAAATAACGTAGAGCTACTTTTGTTAGAAACCTGAAACCTATTAGACGGAGACATGGCAGAAGAGCTAAGTGTGGTTTGAACATTATAGAATGGGTTGAAGCACTCCAAATGCATGACTTTGAATTAAAAAGGCATATACAAATACTTATTACTTAGTTACTTATTGTATTTCTTTTATCATAGTAGCCTTCTAAAGGTGACTATGTTTACTACACCAAATCATTATTGAAAGAATCATTTATCCTTATTTCATACCTTTTTAAAAAAAAATCAAATATATGTGTTAAACACTAAAACAAGATTCTATGCGGATTTTTTGTGTTTAATTTTATTGACTTAAATTGTAATGTGTTGATATTTGAGTTGTTTTAAATATGAAAATCTAAAATAAAATATATTTTTATCAAAATATGTTGGTTTAAAAAAATTACAATGAAAAAAAGAAATAAAAAAATGACATTTTTATAGACCAAGATGGGTTAAAGTTATGAAAGATAAGACAAATATTGAAAATAACGTAGAGCTACATTTGTTAGAAACATGAAACCTATTAGATGGATACATGGCAAAAGAGCTAGGTTTGCTTTGAATATTATAGGATGGGTTGAAGCACTCCAAATGCATGACTTTCAATTAAAATGGCTTATACAAATACTTATTACTTAGCTACTTATTGTATTCTTTTCTCATAGTAGCCTTCTAAAGGTGACTATGTTTACTACACCAAATCATTATTGAAATAACCATTTACCCTTATTTTATACTTTTTAAAAAAATCAAATATATGTGTTAAACACTAAAACAAGGGAATATGCGGATTTATTATGATTTATTTTATTGTCTTGAATTGTAATGTGTTGATATTTGAGTTGTTTTAAATAAGAAAATCTAAAATAAAAATATTGGTATCAAAATATGTTGTTTTAAAAAATTACAATGAAAAAAAAGAATTTAAAAAATAACGTTTTTATAAACAAAGATGGGTTAAAGTTATGAAAAATAAAACAAAACTTGAAAATAACGTAGAGCTACTGTTGTTAGAAACCTGAAACCTATTAGATGGATACATGGCAAAATAGCTAAGTTTGCTTTGAAGATTATATGATGGGTTGAAGCACTGCAAATGCAAGACTTTGAATTAAAATGGCATATACAACTACTTATTACTTAGCAACTTATTGTATTTATTTGTTCATAGTAGCCTTCTAAAGGTGACTATGTTTACTACACCAAATCATTATTGAAAGAATCATTTATCCTTATTTCATACCTTTTTAAAAAAAATCAAATATATGTGTAAAACACTAAAACAAGAGAATATGCGAATTTTTTAGGTTTAATTTTATTGACTTAAATTGTAATGTGTTGATATTTGAGTTTTCTTAAATATGAAAATCTAAAATAAAATATATTGTTATCAAAATATGTTGGTTAAAAAAAATTACAATGAAAAAAAGATATAAAAAAATGACGTTTTTAAAGACAAAGATGGGTTAAAGTTATGAAAGATAAGACAAATATTGAAAATAACGTAGAGCTACTTTTGTTAGAAACATGAAACCTATTAGACGGATACATGGCAGAAGAGCTAACTATGCTTTGAACATTATAGGATTGGTGGAAGCACTCCAAATGCATGACTTTGAATTAAAATGGCATATACAAATACTTATTACTTAGCTACTTATTGAATTTTTTTATCATAGTAGCCTTCATTATGTTTACTACACCAAATCATTATTGAAAGAATCATTTATCCTTATTTCATACCTTTTTAAAAAAATCAAATATATGTGTTAAACACTAAAACAAGAGAATATGCGGATTTTTTATGATTAATCTTATTGACTTAAATTGTAACGTGTTGATATTTGAGGTATTTTAAATATTAAAATCTAAAATAAAATATATTGATATCAAAATATGTTGTTTAAAAAAATTATAATGAAAAAATGAAATAAAAAAATGGCACATTTATAGACAAAGATGGGTTAAACTTATGAAAAATAAGACAAATATTAAAAAATAATGTAGAGCTACTTTTTTTAGAAACATGAAACCTATTAGATGGATACATGGAAAAAGAGCTAAGTTTGCTTTGAATTTGAATTAAATGGCATATTCAAATACTTATTACTTAGCTACTTATTGTATTTTTTTTTATCATAGTAGCCTTCTAAAGGTGACTATGTTTACTACACCAAATCTCTATTGAAAGAATCATTTAACCTTATTTCATACCTTTTTAAAAAAATCAAATATATGTGTTAAACTCTAAAATAATAGAATATGCGGATTTTTTATGATTAATTTTATTGACTTAAAACGTAATGTGTTGATATTTTAGTTGTTTTAAATATGAAAATTTAAAATAAAATATATTGATACCAAAATATGTTGTTTAAAAAAAACTACAATGAAAAAAAGAAATAAATAAAAAGATGTTTTATAGACAAAGACGGGTTAAAGTAATGAAAAATAAAACAAATAGTGAAAATAACGTAGAGGTACTTTTGTTAGAAACATGAACCCTATTAGATGGAGACAAGGCAAAAGAGCTAAGTTTGCTTTGAACATTATAGGATGGGTTGAAGCACTCTAAATGCATGACTTTGCAATAACATAGCATATACAATTACTTATTACTGAGCTACTTATTGTATTTTTTTTATCATAGTAGCCTTCTCAAGGTGACTATGTTTACTACACCAAATCATTATTGAAAGAATCATTTATCCTTATTTCATACCTTTTTTAAAAAAATCAAATATATGTGTTTAACACTAAAACAAGAGAATATGCGTATTTTTTATGATTAATTTTATTGATCTATATTGTAATGTGTTGATATTTGAGTTGTTTTAAATATTAAAATCTAAAATAAAATTTATTGATATCAAAATATGTTATTTAAAAAAAATTAAATGAAAAAAAGAAATTAAAAAAATGACGGTTTTATACACAAAGATGGGTTAAAGTTATGAAAAACAGGACAAATAGTGAAAATAACGTAGATCTACTTTTGTTATAAACATGAAACCTATTAGATGGATACATCGCAAAAGAGCTAAGTTTGCTTTGAACATTATAGGATGGGTTGAAGCACTCCAAATGCATGACTTTGAATTAAAATGGCATATACAATTACTTATTACTTAGCTACTTATTGTATTTTTGATCATAGTAGCCTTTTCAACGTGACTATGTTTATTACACCAAATCATTATTGAAAGAATCATTTACCCTTATTTCATACCTTTTTAAAAAAATCAAATATATGTGTTAAACACTAACACAAGAGAATATGCGGATTTTTTATGACTAATTTTATTGACTTAAATTGTAATGTTTTTAATATTTGAGTTGTTTTAAATATGAAAATCTAAAACAAAATATACTGATAACAAAATATGTTGTTTAAAAAAAATTACAATGAAAAAAAGAAATAAAAAAATAACGTTTTTATAACGTAGAGCTACTTTTGTTAGAAACATGAAACCTATTAGATGGATACATGGCAACGGAGCTAAGTTTGCTTTTGACATTATAGGATGGGTTGAAGCACTCCAAATGCAAGACTTTGAATTAAAATGGCCTATACGAATACTTATTACTTAGCTACTTATTGTATTTTTTTCTTCAAAGTAGCCTTCTAAAGGTGACTATGTTTACTACACCAAATCATTATTGAAAGAATCATTTATCCTTATTTCATACCTCTTTAATAAAAACAAATATATGTGTTAAACACTAAAACTATAGAATATGCAGATTTTTTATGATTAATTTTATTGACTTATATTGTAATGTTTTGATATTTGAGTTGTTTTAAATATGAAAATCTAAAAAAAATATATTGATATCAAAATATGTTTTTTAAAAAAAAGAAATTAAAAAAATGACGTTTTTATAAACAAAGATGGGTTAAAGTTATGAAAGATAAGAAAAATGTCGAAAATAACGTAGAGCTACTTTTGTTTGAAACATGAAACCTATTAGATGGAGACATGGCAAAAGAGCTAAGTTTGCTTTGAACATTATAGGATGTGTTGAAACACTCCAAATGCATGATATTCTATTAAAATGGTATATACAATTACTTATTACTGAGTTACTTATTATATTTTTTTAATCATAGTAGCTTTTTCAAGGTGACTATGTTTGCTACACCAAATCATTATTGAAAGAATCATTTACCCTTATTTCATATCTTTTTATAAAAAAATCAAATATATGTGTTAAACAATAAAATAAGAGAATATGTAGATTTTTTATGATTAATTTAATTGACTGAAATTGTAATGTGTTGATATTTGAGTTGTTTTAAATATGAAAATCTTAAATAAAATATATTGATATCAAAATATGTTGTTTTAAAAAAATTACAATGAAAAAAAGAAATAAAAAAATGACAATGAAAAAAAGAAATTAAAAAATGACGTTTTTATATACAAAGATGGGTTAAAGTTATGAAAAATAAGACAAATATTAAAAATAACGTAGAGTTACTTTTGTTAGAAACATGAAACCTATTAGATGGAGACATGGCAAAAGAGCTAAGTTTGCTTTGAACATTATAGGATGGGTTGAAGCACTCCAAATGCATGACTTTGAATTAAAATGGCATATACAAATACTGATTACTTAGCTACTTATTGTATTTTTTTTCATCATAGTAGCCTTCTATAGGTGACTATGTTTACTACACCAAATCATTATTGAAAGAATCATTTATCCTTATTTCATACCTTTTTTAAAAAAATCAACTATATGTGTTAAACACTAAAACAAGAGAATATGCGGATTTTTTATGATTAATTTTATTGACTTATATTGTAATTTGTTGATATTTGAGTTGTTTTAAATATGAAATTCTTAAATAAAATATATTGATAACAAAATATGTTGTTTTAAAAAAATTACAATGAAAAAAAGAAATAAAAAAAATGACGTTTTTATATACAAAGATGGGTTAAAGTTATGAAAAATAAGACAAATATTAAAAATAACGTAGAGTTACTTTTGTTAGAAACATGAAACCTATTAGATGGATACATGGCAAAAGAGGTAAGTTTGCTTTTTTACATTATAGGATGGGTTGAAGAACTCTAAATGCATGACTTTGAATTAAAATGGCATTTACAAATACTGATTACTTAGCTAATTATTGTATTTTTTCTCATCATAGTAGCCTTCTTGAGGTGACTATGTTTACTACACCAAATCATTATTGAAAGAATCATTTATCCTTATTTCATATCTTTTTAAAAAAAATCAAATATATGTGTTAAACACTAAAACAAGAGAATATGCAGATTTTTTACGATTAATTTTATTGACTTATATTCTAATGTGTTGATATTTGAGTTGTTTTAAATATGAAAATCTAAAATAAAATATATTGATATCAAAATATGTTGTTTAAAAAAATTACAATGAAAAAAAAGAAATAAAAAAATGACGTTTTTATAGTCAAAGATTTGTTTAAGTTATGAAAAACAAGACAAATAGTGAAAATAACGTAGAGCTACTTTTGTTATAAACATGAAACCTATTAGATGGATACATGGCAAAAGAGCTAAGTTTGCTTTTTTACATTATAGGATGGGTTGAAGCACTCTAAATGGATGACTTTGAATTAAAATGGCATTTACAATTACTTATTACGTAACTATTGATTGTATTTTTTAATCATAGTAGCCTTTTCAAGGTGACTATGTTTACTACACCAAATCATTATTGAAAGAATCATTTATCCTTATTTCATATCTTTTTATAAAAAAATCAAATATATGTGTTAAACAATAAAATAAGAGAATATGTAGATTTTTTATGATTAATTTAATTGACTGAAATTGTAATGTGTTGATATTTGAGTTGTTTTAAATATGAAAATCTTAAATAAAATATATTGATATCAAAATATGTTGTTTTAAAAAAATTACAATGAAAAAAAGAAATAAAAAAATGACAATGAAAAAAAGAAATTAAAAAATGACGTTTTTATATACAAAGATGGGTTAAAGTTATGAAAAATAAGACAAATATTAAAAATAACGTAGAGTTACTTTTGTTAGAAACATGAAACCTATTAGATGGAGACATGGCAAAAGAGCTAAGTTTGCTTTGAACATTATAGGATGGGTTGAAGCACTCCAAATGCATGACTTTGAATTAAAATGGCATATACAAATACTGATTACTTAGCTACTTATTGTATTTTTTTTCATCATAGTAGCCTTCTATAGGTGACTATGTTTACTACACCAAATCATTATTGAAAGAATCATTTATCCTTATTTCATACCTTTTTTAAAAAAATCAAATATATGTGTTAAACACTAAAACAAGAGAATATGCGGATTTTTTATGATTAATTTTATTGACTTAAATTGTAATGTGTTGATATTTGAGTTGTTTTAAATATGAAAATCTAAAATAAAATATATTGATATCAAAATATGTTGTTTAAAAAAATTACAATGAAAAAAAGAAATAAAAAAAAGACGTTTTTATAGACAAAGATGGGTTAAAGTTATGAAAAATAAAACAAATATTGAAAATAACGTAGAGCTACTTTTGTAAGAAACATGAAACCTATTAGATGGATACATGGCAAAAGAGCTAAGTTTGCTTTGAACATTATAGGATGGGTTGAAGCACTCCAAATGCATGACTTTGAATTAAAATGGCATATACAAATACTGATTACTTAGCTACTTATTGTATTTTTTTTCATCATAGTAGCTTTCTTGAGGTGACTATGTTTACTACATCAAATCATTATTGAAAGAATCATTTATCCTTATTTCATATCTTTTTTAAAAAAATCAAATATATGTGTTAAACACTAAAACAAGAGAATATGCGGATTTTTTACGATTAATTTTATTGACTTATATTGTAATGTGTTGATATTTGAGTTGTTTTAAATATGAAAATCTTAAATAAAATATATTGATATCAAAATATGTTGTTTTAAAAAAATTACAATGAAAAAAAGAAATAAAAAAATGACGTTTTTATATACAAAGATGGGTTAAAGTTATGAAAAATAAGACAAATATTAAAAATAACGTAGAGTTACTTTTGTTAGAAACATGAAACCTATTAGATGGATACATGGCAAAAGAGGTAAGTTTGCTTTTTTACATTATAGGATGGGTTGAAGAACTCTAAATGCATGACTTTGAATTAAAATGGCATTTACAAATACTGATTACTTAGCTAATTATTGTATTTTTTTCTCATCATAGTAGCCTTCTTGAGGTGACTATGTTTACTACACCAAATCATTATTGAAAGAATCATTTATCCTTATTTCATATCTTTTTAAAAAAAATCAAATATATGTGTTAAACACTAAAACAAGAGAATATGCGGATTTTTTACGATTAATTTTATTGACTTATATTCTAATGTGTTGATATTTGAGTTGTTTTAAATATGAAAATCTAAAATAAAATATATTGATATCAAAATATGTTGTTTAAAAAAATTACAATGAAAAAAAGAAATAAAAAAATGACGTTTTTATAGTCAAAGATGGGTTAAAGTTATGAAAAACAAGACAAATAGTGAAAATAACGTAGAGCTACTTTTGTTATAAACATGAAACCTATTAGATGGATACATGGCAAAAGAGCTAAGTTTGCTTTTTTACATTATAGGATGGGTTGAAGCACTCTAAATGGATGACTTTGAATTAAAATGGCATTTACAATTACTTATTACGTAACTATTGATTGTATTTTTTAATCATAGTAGCCTTTTCAAGGTGACTATGTTTACTACACCAAATCATTATTGAAAGAATCATTTATCCTTATTTCATATCTTTTTATAAAAAAATCAAATATATGTGTTAAACAATAAAATAAGAGAATATGTATTTTTTATGATTAATTTAATTGACTGAAATTGTAATGTGTTGATATTTGAGTTGTTTTAAATATGAAAATCTTAAATAAAATATATTGATATCAAAATATGTTGTTTTAAAAAAATTACAATGAAAAAAAGAAATAAAAAAATGACAATGTTAAAAAAGAAATAAAAAATGACGTTTTTATATACAAAGATGGGTTAAAGTTATGAAAAATAAGACAAATATTAAAAATAACGTAGAGTTACTTTTGTTAGAAACATGAAACCTATTAGATGGAGACATGGCAAAAGAGCTAAGTTTGCTTTGAACATTATAGGATGGGTTGAAGCACTCCAAATGCATGACTTTGAATTAAAATGGCATATACAAATACTGATTACTTAGCTACTTATTGTATTTTTTTTCATCATAGTAGCCTTCTATAGGTGACTATGTTTACTACACCAAATCATTATTGAAAGAATCATTTATCCTTATTTCATACCTTTTTTAAAAAAATCAAATATATGTGTTAAACACTAAAACAAGAGAATATGCGGATTTTTTATGATTAATTTTATTGACTTAAATTGTAATGTGTTGATATTTGAGTTGTTTTAAATATGAAAATCTAAAATAAAATATATTGATATCAAAATATGTTGTTTAAAAAAATTACAATGAAAAAAAGAAATAAAAAAAAAGAGGTTTTTATAGACAAAGATGGGTTAAAGTTATGAAAAATAAAACAAATATTGAAAATAACGTAGAGTTACTTTTGTTAGAAACATGAAACCTATTAGATGGATACATGGCAAAAGAGGTAAGTTTGCTTTTTTACATTATAGGATGGGTTGAAGCACTCCAAATGCATGACTTTGAATTAAAATGGCATATACAAATACTGATTACTTAGCTACTTATTGTATTTTTTTTCATCATAGTAGCCTTCTATAGGTGATTATGTTTACTACACCAAATCATTATTGAAAGAATCATTTATCCTTATTTCATACCTTTTTAAAAAAAATCAAATATATGTGTTAAACACTAAAACAAGAGAATATGCAGATTTTTTATGATTAATTTTATTGACTTAAATTGTAATGTGTTGATATTTGAGTTGTTTTAAATATGAAAATCTAAAATAAAATATATTGATATCAAAATATGTTGTTTAAAAAAATTACAATGAAAAAAAGAAAAAAAAAAAAAAGACGTTTTTGTAGACAAAGATGGGTTAAAGTTATGAAAAATAAAACAAATATTGAAAATAACGTAGAGGTACTTTTGTTAGAAACATGAAACCTATTAGATGGATACATGGCAAAAGAGCTAAGTTTGCTTTGAACATTATAGGATGGGTTGAAGCACTCCAAATGCATGACTTTGAATTAAAATGGCATATACAAATACTGATTACTTAGCTACTTATTGTATTTTTTTCATCATAGTAGCTTTCTTGAGGTGACTATGTTTACTACATCAAATCATTATTGAAAGAATCATTTATCCTTATTTCATATCTTTTTTTAAAAAATCAAATATATGTGTTAAACACTAAAACAAGAGAATATGCGGATTTTTTATGATTAATTTTATTGACTTAAATTGTAATGTGTTGATATTTGAGTTGTTTTAAATATGAAAATCTTAAATAAAATATATTGATATCAAAATATGTTGTTTTAAAAAATTACAATGAAAAAAAGAAATAAAAAAATGACGTTTTTATATACAAAGATGGGTTAAAGTTATGAAAAATAAGACAAATATTAAAAATAACGTAGAGCTACTTTTGTTAGAAACATGAAACCTATTAGATGGATACATGGCAAAAGAGCTAAGTTTGCTTTTTACATTATAGGATGGGTTGAAGCACTCCAAATGCATGACTTTGAATTAAAATGGCATTTACAAATACTGATTACTTAGCTACTTATTGTATTTTTTTCATCATAGTAGCCTTATTGAGGTGACTATGTTTACTACACCAAATCATTATTGAAAGAATCATTTATCCTTATTTCATATCTTTTTAAAAAAAATCAAATATATGTGTTAAACACTAAAACAAGAGAATATGCGGATTTTTTACGATTAATTTTATTGACTTATATTCTAATGTGTTGATATTTGAGTTGTTTTAAATATGAAAATCTAAAATAAAATATATTGATATCAAAATATGTTGTTTAAAAAAATTACAATGAAAAAAAAGAAATAAAAAAATGACGTTTTTATAGTCAAAGATGGGTTAAAGTTATGAAAAACAAGACAAATAGTGAAAATAACGTAGAGCTACTTTTGTTATAAACATGAAACCTATTAGATGGATACATGGCAAAAGAGCTAAGTTTGCTTTTTTACATTATAGGATGGGTTGAAGCACTCTAAATGGATGACTTTGAATTAAAATGGCATTTACAATTACTTATTACGTAACTACTGATTGTATTTTTTAATCATAGTAGCCTTTTCAAGGTGACTATGTTTACTACACCAAATCATTATTGAAAGAATCATTTATCCTTATTTCATATCTTTTTATAAAAAAATCAAATATATGTGTTAAACAATAAAATAAGAGAATATGCAAATTTTTTATGATTAATTTAATTGACTGAAATTGTAATGTGTTGATATTTGAGTTGTTTTAAATATGAAAATCTTAAATAAAATATATTGATATCAAAATATGTTGTTTTAAAAAATCTACAATGAAAAAAAGAAATAAAAAAATGACAATGAAAAAAAGAAATTAAAAAATGACGTTTTTATATACAAAGATGGGTTAAAGTTATGAAAAATAAGACAAATATTAAAAATAACGTAGAGCTACTTTTGTTAGAAACATGAAACCTATTAGATGGAGACATGGCAAAAGAGCTAAGTTTGCTTTGAACATTATAGGATGGGTTGAAGCACTCCAAATGCATGACTTTGAATTAAAATGGCATATACAAATACTGATTACTTAGCTACTTATTGTATTTTTTTTCATCATAGTAGCCTTCTATAGGTGACTATGTTTACTACACCAAATCATTATTGAAAGAATCATTTATCCTTATTTCATACCTTTTTAAAAAAATCAAATATATGTGTTAAACACTAAAACAAGAGAATATGCGGATTTTTTATGATTAATTTTATTGACTTAAATTGTAATGTGTTGATATTTGAGTTGTTTTAAATATGAAAATCTAAAATAAAATATATTGATATCAAAATATGTTGTTTTAAAAAAATTACAATGAAAAAAAGAAATAAAAAAAAATGACGTTTTTATAGACAAAGATGGGTTAAAGTTATGAAAAATAAAACAAATATTGAAAATAACGTAGAGCTACTTTTGTAAGAAACATGAAACCTATTAGATGGATACATGGCAAAAGAGCTAAGTTTGCTTTGAACATTATAGGATGGGTTGAAGCACTCCAAATGCATGACTTTGAATTAAAATGGCATATACAAATACTGATTACTTAGCTACTTATTGTATTTTTTTTCATCATAGTAGCTTTCTTGAGGTGACTATGTTTACTACACCAAATCATTATTGAAAGAATCATTTATCCTTATTTCATATCTTTTTAAAAAAATCAAATATATGTGTTAAACACTAAAACAAGAGAATATGCGGATTTTTTATGATTAATTTTATTGACTTAAATTGTAATGTGTTGATATTTGAGTTGTTTTAAATATGAAAATCTTAAATAAAATATATTGATATCAAAATATGTTGTTTAAAAAATTACAATGAAAAAAAGAAATAAAAAAATGACGTTTTTATATACAAAGATGGGTTAAAGTTATGAAAAATAAGACAAATATTAAAAATAACGTAGAGCTACTTTTGTTAGAAACATGAAACCTATTAGATGGATACATGGCAAAAGAGCTAAGTTTGCTTTTAACATTATAGGATGGGTTGAAGCACTCCAAATGCATGACTTTGAATTAAAATGGCATTTACAAATACTGATTACTTAGCTACTTATTGTATTTTTTTTCATCATAGTAGCCTTCTTGAGGTGACTATGTTTACTACACCAAATCATTATTGAAAGAATCATTTATCCTTATTTCATACTTTTTTAAAAAAATCAAATATATGTGTTTAACACTAAAACAAGAGAATATGCGGATTTTTTATGATTAATTTTATTGACTTAATTCTAATGTGTTGATATTTGAGTTGTTTTAAATATGAAAATCTAAAATAAAATATATTGATATCAAAATATGTTGTTTAAAAAAATTACAATGAAAAAAAAGAAATAAAAAAATGACGTTTTTATAGTCAAAGATGGGTTAAAGTTATGAAAAAAAGACAAATAGTGAAAATAACGTAGAGCTACTTTTGTTAGAAACATGAAACCTATTAGATGGATACATGGCAAAAGAGCTAAGTTTGCTTTTTTACATTATAGGATGGGTTGAAGCACTCTAAATGCATGACTTTGAATTAAAATGGCATTTACAATTACTTATTACGTAACTACTGATTGTTTTTTTAATCATAGTAGCCTTTTCAAGGTGACTATGTTTACTACACCAAATCATTATTGAAAGAATCATTTATCCTTATTTCATATCTTTTTATAAAAAATCAAATATATGTGTTAAACAATAAAATAAGAGAATATGCGGATTTTTTATGATTAATTTATTGACTGAAATTGTAATGTGTTGATATTTGAGTTGTTTTAAATATGAAAATCTTAAATAAAATATATTGATATCAAAATATGTTGTTTTAAAAAAATTACAATGAAAAAAAGAAAAAAAAATGACAATGAAAAAAAGAAATAAAAAATGACGTTTTTATACAAAGATGGGTTAAAGTTATGAAAAATAAAACAAATATTAAAATAACGTAGAGCTACTTTTGTTAGAAACATGAAACCTATTAGATGGATACATGGCAAAAGAGCTAAGTTTGCTTTGAACATTATAGGATGGGTTGAAGCACTCCAAATGCATGACTTTGAATTAAAATGGCATATACAAATACTGATTACTTAGCTACTTATTGTATTTTTTTTCATCATAGTAGCTTTCTTAGGTGACTATGTTTACTACACCAAATCATTATTGAAAGAATCATTTATCCTTATTTCATACCTTTTTAAAAAAATCAAATATATGTGTTAAACACTAAAACAAGAGAATATGCGGATTTTTTATGATTAATTTTATTGACTTAAATTGTAATGTGTTGATATTTGAGTTGTTTTAAATATGAAAATCTAAAATAAAATATATTGATATCAAAATATGTTGTTTAAAAAAATTACAATGAAAAAAAGAAATAAAAAAAATGACGTTTTTATAGACAAAGATGGGTTAAAGTTATGAAAAATAAAACAAATATTGAAAATAACGTAGAGCTACTTTTGTAAGAAACATGAAACCTATTAGATGGATACATGGCAAAAGAGCTAAGTTTGCTTTGAACATTATAGGATGGGTTGAAGCACTCCAAATGCATGACTTTGAATTAAAATGGCATATACAAATACTGATTACTTAGCTACTTATTGTATTTTTTTCATCATAGTAGCTTTCTTGAGGTGACTATGTTTACTACATCAAATCATTATTGAAAGAATCATTTATCCTTATTTCATATCTTTTTTAAAAAAATCAAATATATGTGTTAAACACTAAAACAAGAGAATATGCGGATTTTTTATGATTAATTTTATTGACTTAAATTGTAATGTGTTGATATTTGAGTTGTTTTAAATATGAAAATCTAAAATAAAATATATTGATATCAAAATATGTTGTTTAAAAAAATTACAATGAAAAAAAGAAATAAAAAAAATGACGTTTTTATAGTCAAAGATGGGTTAAAGTTATGAAAAACAAGACAAATAGTGAAAATAACGTAGAGCTACTTTTGTTATAAACATGAAACCTATTAGATGGATACATAGCAAAAGAGCTAAGTTTGCTTTGAACATTATAGGATGGGTTGAAGCACTCCAAATGCATGACTTTGAATTAAAATGGCATATACAAATACTGATTACTTAGCTACTTATTGTATTTTTTTTTCATCATAGTAGCTTTCTTGAGGTGACTATGTTTACTACATCAAATCATTATTGAAAGAATCATTTATCCTTATTTCATATCTTTTTTAAAAAAATCAAATATATGTGTTAAACACTAAAACAAGAGAATATGCGGATTTTTTATGATTAATTTTATTGACTTAAATTGTAATGTGTTGATATTTGAGTTGTTTTAAATATGAAAATCTAAAATAAAATATATTGATATCAAAATATGTTGTTTAAAAAAATTACAATGAAAAAAAGAAATAAAAAAAAATGACGTTTTTATAGACAAAGATGGGTTAAAGTTATGAAAAATAAAACAAATATTGAAAATAACCTAGAGCCACTTTTGTAAGAAACATGAAACCTATTAGATGGATACATAGCAAAAGAGCTAAGTTTGCTTTGAACATTATAGGATGGGTTGAAGCACTCCAAATGCATGACTTTGAATTAAAATGGCATATACAAATACTGATTACTTAGCTACTTATTGTATTTTTTTTTTCATCATAGTAGCTTTCTTGAGGTGACTATGTTTACTACACCAAATCATTATTGAAAGAATCATTTATCCTTATTTCATATCTTTTTATAAAAAAATCAAATATATGTGTTAAACAATAAAATAAGAGAATATGCAAATTTTTTATGATTAATTTAATTGACTGAAATTGTAATGTGTTGATATTTGAGTTGTTTTAAATATGAAAATCTTAAATAAAATATTGATATCAAAATATGTTGTTTTAAAAAAATTACAATGAAAAAAAGAAAAAAAAAATGACAATGAAAAAAGAAATAAAAAAATGACGTTTTTATACAAAGATGGGTTAAAGTTATGAAAAATAAACAAATATTGAAAATAACGTAGAGCTACTTTTGTAAGAAACATGAAACCTATTAGATGGATACATGGCAAAAGAGCTAAGTTTGCTTTGAACATTATAGGATGGGTTGAAGCACTCCAAATGCATGACTTTGAATTAAAATGGCATATACAAATACTGATTACTTAGCTACTTATTGTATTTTTTTTCATCATAGTAGCCTTCTTAGGTGACTATGTTTACTACACCAAATCATTATTGAAAGAATCATTTATCCTTATTTCATATCTTTTTAAAAAAATCAAATATATGTGTTAAACACTAAAACAAGAGAATATGCGGATTTTTTATGATTAATTTTATTGACTTAAATTGTAATGTGTTGATATTTGAGTTGTTTTAAATATGAAAATCTTAAATAAAATATATTGATATCAAAATATGTTGTTTTAAAAAATTACAATGAAAAAAAGAAATAAAAAAAATGACGTTTTTATATACAAAGATGGGTTAAAGTTATGAAAAATAAGACAAATATTGAAAATAACGTAGAGCTACTTTTGTTAGAAACATGAAACCTATTAGATGGATACATGGCAAAAGAGCTAAGTTTGCTTTGAACATTATAGGATGGGTTGAAGCACTCTAAATGCATGACTTTGAATTAAAATGGCATATACAAATACTGATTACTTAGCTACTTATTGTATTTTTTTTCATCATAGTAGCCTTCTTGAGGTGACTATGTTTACTACACCAAATCATTATTGAAAGAATCATTTATCCTTATTTCATACCTTTTTAAAAAAAATCAAATATATGTGTTAAACACTAAAACAAGAGAATATGCGGATTTTTATGATTAATTTTATTGACTTAAATTGTAATGTGTTGATATTTGAGTTGTTTTAAATATGAAAATCTAAAATAAAATATTTGATATCAAAATATGTTGTTTAAAAAAATTACAATGAAAAAAAGAAATAAAAAAAATGACGTTTTTATAGTCAAAGATGGGTTAAAGTTATGAAAAACAAGACAAATAGTGAAAATATCGTAGAGCTACTTTTGTTATAAACATGAAACCTATTAGATGGATACATGGCAAAAGAGCTAAGTTTGCTTTTTTACATTATAGGATGGGTTGAAGCACTCTAAATGGATGACTTTGAATTAAAATGGCATTTACAATTACTTATTACGTAACTACTGATTGTATTTTTTAATCATAGTTGCCTTTTCAAGGTGACTATGTTTACTACACCAAATCATTATTGAAAGAATCATTTATCCTTATTTCATATCTTTTGTAATGTGTTGATATTTGAGTTGTTTTGAATATGAAAATCTTAAATAAAATATATTGATATCAAAATATGCTGTTTTAAAAAAATTACAATGAAAAAAAGAAATACAAAAATGACAATGAGAAAAAGAAATTAAAAAATGACGTTTTTATATACAAAGATGGGTTAAGTTATGAAAAATAAGACAAATATTAAAAATAACGTAGAGTTACTTTTGTTAGAAACATGAAACCTATTAGATGGAGACATGGCAAAAGAGCTAAGTTTGCTTTGAACATTATAGGATGGGTTGAAGCACTCCAAATGCATGACTTTGAATTAAAATGGCATATACAAATACTGATTACTTAGCTACTTATTGTATTTTTTTTCATCATAGTAGCCTTCTATAGGTGACTATGTTTACTACACCAAATCATTATTGAAAGAATCATTTATCCTTATTTCATACCTTTTTAAAAAAAATCAAATATATGTGTTAAACACTAAAACAAGAGAATATGCGGATTTTTTATGATTAATTTTATTGACTTAAATTGTAATGTGTTGATATTTGAGTTGTTTTAAATATGAAAATCTAAAATAAAATATATTGATATCAAAATATGTTGTTTAAAAAAATTACAATGAAAAAAAAAATAAAAAAAATGACGTTTTTATAGACAAAGATGGGTTAAAGTTATGAAAAATAAAACAAATATTGAAAATAACGTAGAGCTACTTTTGTAAGAAACATGAAACCTATTAGATGGATACATGGCAAAAGAGCTAAGTTTGCTTTGAACATTATAGGATGGGTTGAAGCACTCCAAATGCATGACTTTGAATTAAAATGGCATATACAAATACTGATTACTTAGCTACTTATTGTATTTTTTTTTCATCATAGTAGCTTTCTTGAGGTGACTATGTTTACTACATCAAATCATTATTGAAAGAATCATTTATCCTTATTTCATATCTTTTAAAAAAAATCAAATATATGTGTTAAACACTAAAACAAGAGAATATGGAGATTTTTTACGATTAATTTTATTGACTTATATTCTAATGTGTTGATATTTGAGTTGTTTTAAATATGAAAATCTAAAATAAAATATATTGATATCAAAATATGTTGTTTAAAAAAATTACAATGAAAAAAAAAAAGAAATAAAAAAAATGACGTTTTTATAGTCAAAGATGGGTTAAAGTTATGAAAAATAAGACAAATAGTGAAAATAACGTAGAGCTACTTTTAGAAACATGAAACCTATTAGATGGATACATGGCAAAAGAGCTAAGTTTGCTTTTTTACATTATAGGATGGGTTGAAGCACTCTAAATGCATGACTTTGAATTAAAATGGCATTTACAAATACTTATTACGTAACTACTGATTGTATTTTTTAATCATAGTAGCCTTTTCAAGGTGACTATGTTTACTACACCAAATCATTATTGAAAGAATCATTTATCCTTATTTCATATCTTTTAAAAAAAATCAAATATATGTGTTAAACACTAAAACAAGAGAATATGCGGATTTTTTATGATTAATTTAATTGACTGAAATTGTAATGTGTTGATATTTGAGTTGTTTTAAATATGAAAATCTAAATAAAATATATTGATATCAAAATATGTTGTTTAAAAAAAATTACAATGAAAAAAAGAAATAAAAAAATGACAATGAAAAAAAGAAATAAAAAAATGACGTTTTTTATCAAAGATGGGTTAAAGTTATGAAAAATAAAACAAATTTGAAAATAACGTAGAGCTACTTTTGTAAGAAAACATGAAAGCTAAGTTTGCTTTGAACATTATAGGATGGGTTGAAGCACTCCAAATGCATGACTTTGAATTAAAATGGCATATACAAATACTGATTACTTAGCTACTTATTGTATTTTTTCATCATAGTAGCCTTCTATAGGTGACTATGTTTACTACACCAAATCATTATTGAAAGAATCATTTATCCTTATTTCATACCTTTTTAAAAAAATCAAATATATGTGTTAAACACTAAAACAAGAGAATATGCGGATTTTTTATGATTAATTTATTGACTTAAATTGTAATGTGTTGATATTTGAGTTGTTTTAAATATGAAAATCTAAAATAAAATATATTGATATCAAAATATGTTGTTTTAAAAAATTACAATGAAAAAAAGAAATAAAAAAATGACAATGAAAAAAAGAAAAAAATGACGTTTTTATATACAAAGATGGGTTAAAGTTATGAAAAATAAGACAAATATTGAAAATAACGTAGAGCTACTTTTGTTAGAAACATGAAACCTATTAGATGGATACATGGCAAAAGAGCTAAGTTTGCTTTGAACATTATAGGATGGGTTGAAGCACTCCAAATGCATGACTTTGAATTAAAATGGCATATACAAATACTGATTACTTAGCTACTTATTGTATTTTTTTCATCATAGTAGCCTTCTATAGGTGACTATGTTTACTACACCAAATCATTATTGAAAGAATCATTTATCCTTATTTCATATTTTTAAAAAAAATCAAATATATGTGTTAAACACTAAAACAAGAGAATATGCGGATTTTTTATGATTAATTTTATTGACTTATATTCTAATGTGTTGATATTTGAGTTGTTTTAAATATTAAAATCAAAAATAAAATATATTGATATCAAAATATGTTGTTTAAAAAAATTACAATGAAAAAAAGAAATAAAAAAAATGACGTTTTTATAGTCAAAGATGGGTTAAAGTTATGAAAAAAAAAAACAAATATTGAAAATAACGTAGAGCTACTTTTGTAAGAAACATGAAACCTATTAGATGGATACATGGCAAAAGAGCTAATTTGCTTTGAACATTATAGGATGGGTTGAAGCACTCCAAATGCATGATTTTGAATTAAAATGGCATATACAATTACTGATTACTTAGCTACTTATTGTATTTTTTTTCATCATAGTAGCCTTCTATAGGTGACTATGTTTACTACACCAAATCATTATTGAAAGAATCATTTATCCTTATTTCATACCTTTTTAAAAAAAATCAAATATATGTGTTAAACACTAAAACAAGAGAATATGCGGATTTTTTATGATTAATTTTATTGACTTAAATTGTAATGTGTTGATATTTGAGTTGTTTTAAATATGAAAATCTAAAATAAAATATATTGATATCAAAATATGTTGTTTAAAAAAATTACAATGAAAAAAAGAAATAAAAAAAATGACGTTTTTATAGACAAAGATGGGTTAAAGTTATGAAAAATAAGACAAATATTGAAAATAACGTAGAGCTACTTTTGTTAAGAAACATGAAACCTATTAGATGGATACATGGCAAAAGAGCTAAGTTTGCTTTGAACATTATAGGATGGGTTGAAGCACTCCAATGCATGACTTTGAATTAAAATGGCATATACAAATACTGATTACTTAGCTACTTATTGTATTTTTTTCATCATAGTAGCCTTCTGAGGTGACTATGTTTACTACACCAAATCATTATTGAAAGAATCATTTATCCTTATTTCATATCTTTTTTAAAAAAATCAAATATATGTGTTAAACACTAAAACAAGAGAATATGCGGATTTTTTACGATTAATTTTATTGACTTATATTCTAATGCGTTGATATTTGAGTTGTTTTAAATATGAAAATCTAAAATAAAATATATTGATATCAAAATATGTTGTTTAAAAAAATTACAATGAAAAAAAAAAAAAATAAAAAAATGACGTTTTTATATACAAAGATGGGTTAAAGTTATGAAAAATAAGACAAATATTAAAAATAACGTAGAGCTACTTTTGTTAGAAACATGAAACCTATTAGATGGATACATGGCAAAAGAGCTAAGTTTGCTTTTTGACATTATAGGATGGGTTGAAGCACTCCAAATGCATGACTTTGAATTAAAATGGCATATACAAATACTGATTACTTAGCTACTTATTGTATTTTTTTTCATCATAGTAGCTTTCATGAGGTGACTATGTTTACTACACCAAATCATTATTGAAAGAATCATTTATCCTTATTTCATATTTTTTAAAAAAATCAAATATATGTGTTAAACACTAAAACAAGAGAATATGGGATTTTTTATGATTAATTTTATTGACTTATATTCTAATGCGTTGATATTTGAGTTGTTTTAAATATGAAAATCTAAAATAAAATATATTGATATCAAAATATGTTGTTTAAAAAAATTACAATGAAAAAAAAAAGAAATAAAAAAAATGACGTTTTTATAGTCAAAGATGGGTTAAAGTTATGAAAAACAAGACAAATAGTGAAAATAACGTAGAGCTACTTTTGTTATAAACATGAAACCTATTAGATGGATACATGGCAAAAGAGCTAAGTTTGCTTTTTTACATTATAGGATGGGTTGATGCACTCTAAATGGATGACTTTGAATTAAAATGGCATTTACAATTACTTATTACGTAACTACTGATTGTATTTTTTAATCATAGTAGCCTTTTCAAGGTGACTATGTTTACTACACCAAATCATTATTGAAAGAATCATTTATCCTTATTTCATATCTTTATATAAAAAAATCAAATATATGTGTTAAACAAAAATAAGAGAATATGCGGATTTTTTATGATTAATTTAATTGACTGAAATTGTAATGTGTTGATATTTGAGTTGTTTTAAATATGAAAATCTTAAATAAAATATATTGATATCAAAATATGTTGTTTTAAAAAAATTACAATGAAAAAAAGAAGTAAAAAAATGACAATGAAAAAAAGAAATAAAAAAATGACGTTTTTTTAGTCAAAGATGGGTTAAAGTTATGAAAAATAAAACAAATATTGAAAATAACGTAGAGCTACTTTTGTAAGAAACATGAAACCTATTAGATGGATACATGGCAAAAGAGCTAAGTTTGCTTTGAACATTATAGGATGGGTTGAAGCACTCCAAATGCATGACTTTGAATTAAAATGGCATATACAAATACTGATTACTTAGCTACTTATTGTATTTTTTTCATCATAGTAGCCTTCTATAGGTGACTATATTTACTACACCAAATCATTATTGAAAGAATCATATATATCCTTATTTCATACCTTTTTAAAAAAATCAAATATATGTGTTAAACACTAAAACAAGAGAATATGCGGATTTTTTATGATTAATTTTATTGACTTAAATTGTAATGTGTTGATATTTGAGTTGTTTTAAATATGAAAATCTAAAATAAAATATATTGATATCAAAATATGTTGTTTTAAAAAAATTACAATGAAAAAAAGAAAAAAAAAATGACAATGAAAAAAAAAACTTAAAAATGACGTTTTTATATACAAAGATGGGTTAAAGTTATGAAAAATAAGACAAATATTGAAAATAACGTAGAGCTACTTGTTGTAGAAACATGAAACCTATTAGATGGATACATGGCAAAAGAGCTAAGTTTGCTTTGAACATTATAGGATGGGTTGAAGCACTCAAATGCATGACTTTGAATTAAAATGGCATATACAAATACTATTACTTAGCTACTTATTGTATTTTTTTTCATCATAGTAGCCTTCTATAGGTGACTATGTTTACTACACCAAATCATTATTGAAAGAATCATTTATCCTTATTTCATATCTTTTTTAAAAAAATCAAATATATGTGTTAAACACTAAAACAAGAGAATATGCGGATTTTTTATGATTAATTTATTGACTTAATTGTAATGTGTTGATATTTGAGTTGTTTTAAATATGAAAATCTAAAATAAAATATATTGATATCAAAATATGTTGTTTAAAAAATTACAATGAAAAAAAGAAATAAAAAAATGACGTTTTTATAGTCAAAGATGGGTTAAAGTTATGAAAAAAAAAACAAATATTGAAAATAACGTAGAGCTACTTTTGTAAGAAACATGAAACCTATTAGATGGATACATGGCAAAAGAGCTAATTTGCTTTGAACATTATAGGATGGGTTGAAGCACTCCAAATGCATGACTTTGAATTAAAATGGCATATACAATTACTGATTACTTAGCTACTTATTGTATTTTTTTTCATCATAGTAGCCTTCTATAGGTGACTATGTTTACTACACCAAATCATTATTGAAAGAATCATTTATCCTTATTTCATACCTTTTTAAAAAAAATCAAATATATGTGTTAAACACTAAAACAAGAGAATATGCGGATTTTTTATGATTAATTTTATTGACTTAAATTGTAATGTGTTGATATTTGAGTTGTTTTAAATATGAAAATCTAAAATAAAATATATTGATATCAAAATATGTTGTTTAAAAAAATTACAATGAAAAAAAGAAATAAAAAAAATGACGTTTTTATAGACAAAGATGGGTTAAAGTTATGAAAAATAAAACAAATATTGAAAATAACGTAGAGCTACTTTTGTAAGAAACATGAAACCTATTAGATGGATACATGGCAAAAGAGCTAAGTTTGCTTTGAACATTATAGGATGGGTTGAAGCACTCCAAATGCATGACTTTGAATTAAAATGGCATATACAAATACTGATTACTTAGCTACTTATTGTATTTTTTTCATCATAGTAGCTTTCTTGAGGTGACTATGTTTACTACATCAAATCATTATTGAAAGAATCATTTATCCTTATTTCATATCTTTTTTAAAAAAATCAAATATATGTGTTAAACACTAAAACAAGAGAATATGCGGATTTTTTATGATTAATTTTATTGACTTATTGTAATGTGTTGATATTTGAGTTGTTTTAAATATGAAAATCTAAAATAAAATATATTGATATCAAAATATGTTGTTTAAAAAAATTACAATGAAAAAAAAAGAAATAAAAAAAATGACGTTTTTATATACAAAGATGGGTTAAAGTTATGAAAAATAAGACAAATATTAAAAAAACGTAGAGTTACTTTTGTTAGAAACATGAAACCTATTAGATGGATACATGGCAAAAGAGCTAAGTTTGCTTTGAACATTATAGGATGGGTTGAAGCACTCCAAATGCATGACTTTGAATTAAAATGGCATATACAAATACTGATTACTTAGCTACTTATTGTATTTTTTTTCATCATAGTAGCTTTCATGAGGTGACTATGTTTACTACATCAAATCATTATTGAAAGAATCATTTATCCTTATTTCATATCTTTTTTAAAAAAATCAAATATATGTGTTAAACACTAAAACAAGAGAATATGCGGATTTTTTATGATTAATTTTATTGACTTAAATTGTAATGTGTTGATATTTGAGTTGTTTTAAATATGAAAATCTTAAATAAAATATATTGATATCAAAATATGTTGTTTTAAAAAAATTACAATGAAAAAAAGAAATAAAAAAATGACGTTTTTATATACAAAGATGGGTTAAAGTTATGAAAAATAAGACAAATATTAAAAATAATGTAGAGATACTTTTGTTAGAAACATGAAACCTATTAGATGGATACATGGCAAAAGAGGTAAGTTTGCTTTTTTACATTATAGGATGGGTTGAAGAACTCTAAATGCATGACTTTGAATTAAAATGGCATTTACAAATACTGATTACTTAGCTAATTATTGTATTTTTTTCTCATCATAGTAGCCTTCTTGAGGTGACTATGTTTACTACACCAAATCATTATTGAGAGAATCATTTATCCTTATTTCATACCTTTTTAAAAAAAATCAAATATATGTGTTAAACACTAAAACAAGAGAATATGCGGATTTTTTATGATTAATTTTATTGACTTAAATTGTAATGTGTTGATATTTGAGTTGTTTTTAATATGAAAATCTAAAATAAAATATATTGATATCAAAATATGTTGTTTAAAAAAATTACAATGAAAAAAAAAATAAAAAAATGACGTTTTTAGTAAAAGATGGGTTAAAGTTATGAAAAACAAGACAAATATTGAAAATAACGTAGAGCTACTTTTGTAGAAACATGAAACCTATTAGATGGATACATGGCAAAAGAGCTAAGTTTGCTTTGAACATTATAGGATGGGTTGAAGAACTCCAATGCATGACTTTGAATTAAAATGGCATATACAAATACTTATTACGTAACTACTGATTGTATTTTTTAATCATAGTAGCCTTTTCAAGGTGACTATGTTTACTACACCAAATCATTATTGAAAGAATCATTTATCCTTATTTCATATCTTTTTATAAAAAAATCAAATATATGTGTTAAACACTAAAAAAGAGAATATGCGGATTTTTTATGATTAATTTATTGACTGAAATTGTAATGTGTTGATATTTGAGTTGTTTTAAATATGAAAATCTTAAATAAAATATATTGATATCAAAATATGTTGTTTAAAAAAATTACAATGAAAAAAAAAATAAAAAAATGACAATGAAAAAAGAAATAAAAAATGACGTTTTTATATACAAAGATGGGTTAAAGTTATGAAAAATAAGACAAATATTAAAATAACGTAGAGCTACTTTTGTTAGAAACATGAAACCTATTAGATGGAGACATGGCAAAAGAGCTAAGTTTGCTTTGAACATTATAGGATGGGTTGAAGCACTCCAAATGCATGACTTTGAATTAAAATGGCATATACAAATACTGATTACTTAGCTACTTATTGTATTTTTTTTCATCATAGTAGCCTTCTATAGGTGACTATGTTTACTACACCAAATCATTATTGAAAGAATCATTTATCCTTATTTCATACCTTTTTAAAAAAAATCAAATATATGTGTTAAACACTAAAACAAGAGAATATGCGGATTTTTTATGATTAATTTATTGACTTAAATTGTAATGTGTTGATATTTGAGTTGTTTTAAATATGAAAATCTAAAATAAAATATATTGATATCAAAATATGTTGTTTAAAAAAATTACAATGAAAAAAAAGAAATAAAAAAATGACGTTTTTTTAGTCAAAGATGGGTTAAAGTTATGAAAAATAAACAAATATTGAAAATAACGTAGAGCTACTTTTGTAAGAAACATGAAACCTATTAGATGGATACATGGCAAAAGAGCTAAGTTTGCTTTGAACATTATAGGATGGTTGAAGCACTCCAAATGCATGACTTTGAATTAAAATGGCATATACAAATACTTATTACGTAACTACTGATTGTATTTTTTAATCATAGTAGCCTCTTCAAGGTGACTATGTTTACTACACCAAATCATTATAGAAAGAATCATTTATCCTTATTTCATATCTTTTTATAAAAAAATCAAATATATGTGTTAAACAATAAAATAAGAGAATATGTAGATTTTTTATGATTAATTTAATTGACTGAAATTGTAATGTGTTGATATTTGAGTTGTTTTAAATATGAAAATCTTAAATAAAATATATTGATATCAAAATATGTTGTTTTAAAAAAATTACAATGAAAAAAAGAAATAAAAAAATGACAATGAAAAAAAGAAATTAAAAAATGACGTTTTTATATACAAAGATGGGTTAAAGTTATGAAAAATAAGACAAATATTAAAAATAACGTAGAGCTACTTTTGTTAGAAACATGAAACCTATTAGATGGAGACATGGCAAAAGAGCTAAGTTTGCTTTGAACATTATAGGATGGGTTGAAGCACTCCAAATGCATGACTTTGAATTAAAATGGCATATACAAATACTGATTACTTAGCTACTTATTGTATTTTTTTTCATCATAGTAGCCTTCTATAGGTGACTATGTTTACTACACCAAATCATTATTGAAAGAATCATTTATCCTTATTTCATACCTTTTTAAAAAAATCAAATATATGTGTTAAACACTAAAACAAGAGAATATGCGGATTTTTTATGATTAATTTTATTGACTTAAATTGTAATGTGTTGATATTTGAGTTGTTTTAAATATGAAAATCTAAAATAAAATATATTGATATCAAAATATGTTGTTTAAAAAAATTACAATGAAAAAAAAGAAATAAAAAAATGACGTTTTTTTAGTCAAAGATGGGTTAAAGTTATGAAAAATAAAACAAATATTGAAAATAACGTAGAGCTACTTTTGTAAGAAACATGAAACCTATTAGATGGATACATGGCAAAAGAGCTAAGTTTGCTTTGAACATTATAGGATGGGTTGAAGAACTCCAAATGCATGACTTTGAATTAAAATGGCATATACAAATACTTATTACGTAACTACTGATTGTATTTTTTAATCATAGTAGCCTTTTCAAGGTGACTATGTTTACTACACCAAATCATTATTGAAAGAATCATTTATCCTTATTTCATATCTTTTTATAAAAAAATCAAATATATGTGTTAAACAATAAAATAAGAGAATATGCAGATTTTTTATGATTAATTTAATTGACTGAAATTGTAATGTGTTGATATTTGAGTTGTTTTAAATATGAAAATCTTAAATAAAATATATTGATATCAAAATATGTTGTTTTAAAAAAATTACAATGAAAAAAAGAAGTAAAAAAATGACAATGAAAAAAAGAAATAAAAAAATGACGTTTTTATATACAAAGATGGGTTAAAGTTATGAAAAATAAGACAAATATTAAAAATAACGTAGAGCTACTTTTGTTAGAAACATGAAACCTATTAGATGGAGACATGGCAAAAGAGCTAAGTTTGCTTTGAACATTATAGGATGGGTTGAAGCACTCCAAATGCATGACTTTGAATTAAAATGGCATATACAATTACTGATTACTTAGCTACTTATTGTATTTTTTTCATCATAGTAGCCTTCTATAGGTGACTATGTTTACTACACCAAATCATTATTGAAAGAATCATTTATCCTTATTTCATACCTTTTTAAAAAAAATCAAATATATGTGTTAAACACTAAAACAAGAGAATATGCGGATTTTTTATGATTAATTTTATTGACTTAAATTGTAATGTGTTGATATTTGAGTTGTTTTAAATATGAAAATCTAAAATAAAATATATTGATATCAAAATATGTTGTTTAAAAAAATTACAATGAAAAAAAGAAATAAAAAAAATGACGTTTTTATAGACAAAGATGGGTTAAAGTTATGAAAAATAAAACAAATATTGAAAATAACGTAGAGCTACTTTTGTAAGAAACATGAAACCTATTAGATGGATACATGGCAAAAGAGCTAAGTTTGCTTTGAACATTATAGGATGGGTTGAAGCACTCCAAATGCATGACTTTGAATTAAAATGGCATATACAAATACTGATTACTTAGCTACTTATTGTATTTTTTTTCATCATAGTAGCCTTCTATAGGTGACTATGTTTACTACACCAAATCATTATTGAAAGAATCATTTATCCTTATTTCATACCTTTTTAAAAAAAATCAAATATATGTGTTAAACACTAAAACAAGAGAATATGCGGATTTTTTATGATTAATTTTATTGACTTAAATTGTAATGTGTTGATATTTGAGTTGTTTTAAATATGAAAATCTAAAATAAAATATATTGATATCAAAATATGTTGTTTAAAAAAATTACAATGAAAAAAAGAAATAAAAAAAATGACGTTTTTATAGACAAAGATGGGTTAAAGTTATGAAAAATAAAACAAATATTGAAAATAACGTAGAGCTACTTTTGTAAGAAACATGAAACCTATTAGATGGATACATGGCAAAAGAGCTAAGTTTGCTTTGAACATTATAGGATGGGTTGAAGCACTCCAAATGCATGACTTTGAATTAAAATGGCATATACAAATACTGATTACTTAGCTACTTATTGTATTTTTTTTCATCATAGTAGCTTTCTTGAGGTGACTATGTTTACTACACCAAATCATTATTGAAAGAATCATTTATCCTTATTTCATATCTTTTTAAAAAAATCAAATATATGTGTTAAACACTAAAACAAGAGAATATGCGGATTTTTTATGATTAATTTTATTGACTTAAATTGTAATGTGTTGATATTTGAGTTGTTTTAAATATGAAAATCTAAAATAAAATATATTGATATCAAAATATGTTGTTTAAAAAAATTACAATGAAAAAAAAAGAAATAAAAAAATGACGTTTTTATATACAAAGATGGGTTAAAGTTATGAAAAATAAGACAAATATTAAAAATAACGTAGAGTTACTTTTGTTAGAAACATGAAACCTTTTAGATGGATACATGGCAAAAGAGCTAAGTTTGCTTTGAACATTATAGGATGGGTTGAAGAACTCTAAATGCATGACTTTGAATTAAAATGGCATATACAAATACTGATTACTTAGCTACTTATTGTATTTTTTTTTCATCATAGTAGCTTTCATGAGGTGACTATGTTTACTACATCAAATCATTATTGAAAGAATCATTTATCCTTATTTCATATCTTTTTTAAAAAAATCAAATATATGTGTTAAACACTAAAACAAGAGAATATGCGGATTTTTTATGATTAATTTTATTGACTTAAATGTAATGTGTTGATATTTGAGTTGTTTTAAATATGAAAATCTAAATAAAATATATTGATATCAAAATATGTTGTTTTAAAAAAATTACAATGAAAAAAAGAAATAAAAAAATGACGTTTTTATATACAAAGATGGGTTAAAGTTATGAAAAATAAGACAAATATTAAAATAACGTAGAGCTACTTTTGTTAGAAACATGAAACCTATTAGATGGATACATGGCAAAAGAGCTATGTTTGCTTTGACCATTATAGGATGGGTTGAAGAACTCTAAATGCATGACTTTGAATTAAAATGGCATTTACAAATACTGATTACTTAGCTAATTATTGTATTTTTTTCTCATCATAGTAGCCTTCTTGAGGTGACTATGTTTACTACACCAAATCATTATTGAGAGAATCATTTATCCTTATTTCATACCTTTTTAAAAAAAATCAAATATATGTGTTAAACACTAAAACAAGAGAATATGCGGATTTTTTATGATTAATTTTATTGACTTAAATTGTAATGTGTTGATATTTGAGTTGTTTTTAATATGAAAATCTAAAATAAAATATATTGATATCAAAATATGTTGTTTAAAAAAATTACAATGAAAAAAACAAATAAAAAAATGACGTTTTTTTAGTCAAAGATGGGTTAAAGTTATGAAAAACAAGACAAATATTGAAAATAACGTAGAGCTACTTTTGTAAGAAACATGAAACCTATTAGATGGATACATGGCAAAAGAGCTAAGTTTGCTTTGAACATTATAGGATGGGTTGAAGAACTCCAATGCATGACTTTGAATTAAAATGGCATATACAAATACTTATTACGTAACTACTGATTGTATTTTTTAATCATAGTAGCCTTTTCAAGGTGACTATGTTTACTACACCAAATCATTATTGAAAGAATCATTTATCCTTATTTCATATCTTTTTATAAAAAAATCAAATATATGTGTTAAACAATAAAATAAGAGAATATGTAGATTTTTTATGATTAATTTAATTGACTGAAATTGTAATGTGTTGATATTTGAGTTGTTTTAAATATGAAAATCTTAAATAAAATATATTGATATCAAAATATGTTGTTTTAAAAAAATTACAATGAAAAAAAGAAATAAAAAAATGACAATGAAAAAAAGAAATTAAAAAATGACGTTTATATATACAAAGATGGGTTAAAGTTATGAAAAATAAGACAAATATTAAAATAACGTAGAGCTACTTTTGTTAGAAACATGAAACCTATTAGATGGAGACATGGCAAAAGAGCTAAGTTTGCTTTGAACATTATAGGATGGGTTGAAGCACTCCAAATGCATGACTTTGAATTAAAATGGCATATACAAATACTGATTACTTAGCTACTTATTGTATTTTTTTTCATCATAGTAGCCTTCTATAGGTGACTATGTTTACTACACCAAATCATTATTGAAAGAATCATTTATCCTTATTTCATACCTTTTTAAAAAAATCAAATATATGTGTTAAACACTAAAACAAGAGAATATGCGGATTTTTTATGATTAATTTTATTGACTTAAATTGTAATGTGTTGATATTTGAGTTGTTTTAAATATGAAAATCTAAAATAAAATATATTGATATCAAAATATGTTGTTTAAAAAAATTACAATGAAAAAAAAGAAAAAAAATGACGTTTTTTAGTCAAAGATGGGTTAAAGTTATGAAAAATAAAACAAATATTGAAAATAACGTAGAGCTACTTTTGTAAGAAACATGAAACCTATTAGATGGATACATGGCAAAAGAGCTAAGTTTGCTTTGAACATTATAGGATGGGTTGAAGAACTCCAAATGCATGACTTTGAATTAAAATGGCATATACAAATACTTATTACGTAACTACTGATTGTATTTTTTAATCATAGTAGCCTTTTCAAGGTGACTATGTTTACTACACCAAATCATTATTGAAAGAATCATTTATCCTTATTTCATATCTTTTTATAAAAAAATCAAATATATGTGTTAAACAATAAAATAAGAGAATATGCGGATTTTTTATGATTAATTTATTGACTGAAATTGTAATGTGTTGATATTTGAGTTGTTTTAAATATGAAAATCTTAAATAAAATATATTGATATCAAAATATGTTGTTTTAAAAAAATTACAATGAAAAAAGAATAAAAAAATGACAATGAAAAAAAGAAATAAAAAAATGACGTTTTTATATACAAAGATGGGTTAAAGTTATGAAAAATAAGACAAATATTAAAAATAACGTAGAGCTACTTTTGTTAGAAACATGAAACCTATTAGATGGATACATGGCAAAAGAGCTAAGTTTGCTTTGAACATTATAGGATGGGTTGAAGCACTCCAAATGCATGACTTTGAATTAAAATGGCATATACAATTACTGATTACTTAGCTACTTATTGTATTTTTTTTCATCATAGTAGCCTTCTATAGGTGACTATGTTTACTACACCAAATCATTATTGAAAGAATCATTTATCCTTATTTCATACCTTTTTAAAAAAAATCAAATATATGTGTTAAACACTAAAACAAGAGAATATGCGGATTTTTTATGATTAATTTTATTGACTTAAATTGTAATGTGTTGATATTTGAGTTGTTTTAAATATGAAAATCTAAAATAAAATATATTGATATCAAAATATGTTGTTTAAAAAAATTACAATGAAAAAAAGAAATAAAAAAATGACGTTTTTATAGACAAAGATGGGTTAAAGTTATGAAAAATAAAACAAATATTGAAAATAACGTAGAGCTACTTTTGTAAGAAACATGAAACCTATTAGATGGATACATGGCAAAAGAGCTAAGTTTGCTTTGAACATTATAGGATGGGTTGAAGCACTCCAAATGCATGACTTTGAATTAAAATGGCATATACAAATACTGATTACTTAGCTACTTATTGTATTTTTTTTCATCATAGTAGCCTTCTATAGGTGACTATGTTTACTACACCAAATCATTATTGAAAGAATCATTTATCCTTATTTCATACCTTTTTAAAAAAAATCAAATATATGTGTTAAACACTAAAACAAGAGAATATGCGGATTTTTTATGATTAATTTTATTGACTTAAATTGTAATGTGTTGATATTTGAGTTGTTTTAAATATGAAAATCTAAAATAAAATATATTGATATCAAAATATGTTGTTTAAAAAAATTACAATGAAAAAAAGAAATAAAAAAAATGACGTTTTTATAGACAAAGATGGGTTAAAGTTATGAAAAATAAAACAAATATTGAAAATAACGTAGAGCTACTTTTGTAAGAAACATGAAACCTATTAGATGGATACATGGCAAAAGAGCTAAGTTTGCTTTGAACATTATAGGATGGGTTGAAGCACTCCAAATGCATGACTTTGAATTAAAATGGCATATACAAATACTGATTACTTAGCTACTTATTGTATTTTTTTTCATCATAGTAGCTTTCTTGAGGTGACTATGTTTACTACATCAAATCATTATTGAAAGAATCATTTATCCTTATTTCATATCTTTTTTAAAAAAATCAAATATATGTGTTAAACACTAAAACAA
The DNA here is from genome assembly GCF_024323335.1 of Lathyrus oleraceus. Taxonomy (NCBI): domain Eukaryota; kingdom Viridiplantae; phylum Streptophyta; class Magnoliopsida; order Fabales; family Fabaceae; genus Lathyrus; species Lathyrus oleraceus. Next base: position 257,997,490 of record NC_066580.1, read on the forward strand.
GAGAATATGCGGATTTTTTATGATTAATTTTATTGACTTAATTGTAATGTGTTGATATTTGAGTTGTTTTAAATATGAAAATCTAAAATAAAATATATTGATATCAAAATATGTTGTTTAAAAAAATTACAATGAAAAAAAAAAGAAATAAAAAAAATGACGTTTTTATATACAAAGATGGGTTAAAGTTATGAAAAATAAGACAAATATTAAAAATAACGTAGAGTTACTTTTGTTAGAAACATGAAACCTTTTAGATGGATACATGGCAAAAGAGCTAAGTTTGCTTTGAACATTATAGGATGGGTTGAAGCACTCCAAATGCATGACTTTGAATTAAAATGGCATATACAAATACTGATTACTTAGCTACTTATTGTATTTTTTTTTCATCATAGTAGCTTTCATAGGTGACTATGTTTACTACACCAAATCATTATTGAAAGAATCATTTATCCTTATTTCATATCTTTTTTAAAAAAATCAAATATATGTGTTAAACACTAAAACAAGAGAATATGCGGATTTTTTATGATTAATTTTATTGACTTAAATTGTAATGTGTTGATATTTGAGTTGTTTTAAATATGAAAATCTTAAATAAAATATATTGATATCAAAATATGTTGTTTTAAAAAAATTACAATGAAAAAAAGAAATAAAAAAATGACGTTTTTATATACAAAGATGGGTTAAAGTTATGAAAAATAAGACAAATATTAAAAATAACGTAGAGCTACTTTTGTTAGAAACATGAAACCTATTAGATGGATACATGGCAAAAGAGCTAAGTTTGCTTTTTACATTATAGGATGGGTTGAAGCACTCTAAATGCATGACTTTGAATTAAAATGGCATTACAAATACTGATTACTTAGCTAATTATTGTATTTTTTTCTCATCATAGTAGCCTTCTTGAGGTGACTATGTTTACTACACCAAATCATTATTGAGAGAATCATTTATCCTTATTTCATACCTTTTTAAAAAAAATCAAATATATGTGTTAAACACTAAAACAAGAGAATATGCGGATTTTTTATGATTAATTTTATTGACTTAAATTGTAATGTGTTGATATTTGAGTTGTTTTTAATATGAAAATCTAAAATAAAATATATTGATATCAAAATATGTTGTTTAAAAAAATTACAATGAAAAAAAAAATAAAAAAATGACGTTTTTTTAGTCAAAGATGGGTTAAAGTTATGAAAAACAAGACAAATATTGAAAATAACGTAGAGCTACTTTTGTAAGAAACATGAAACCTATTAGATGGATACATGGCAAAAGAGCTAAGTTTGCTTTGAACATTATAGGATGGGTTGAAGAACTCCAATGCATGACTTTGAATTAAAATGGCATATACAAATACTTATTACGTAACTACTGATTGTATTTTTTATCATAGTAGCCTTTCAAGGTGACTATGTTTACTACACCAAATCATTATTGAAAGAATCATTTATCCTTATTTCATATCTTTTTATAAAAAAATCAAATATATGTGTTAAACAATAAAATAGAGAATATGCGGATTTTTTATGATTAATTTAATTGACTGAAATTGTAATGTGTTGATATTTGAGTTGTTTTAAATATGAAAATCTTAAATAAAATATATTGATATCAAAATATGTTGTTTAAAAAAATTACAATGAAAAAAAGAAATAAAAAAATGACAATGAAAAAAAAAATAAAAAATGACGTTTTTATATACAAAGATGGGTTAAAGTTATGAAAAATAAGACAAATATTAAAAATAACGTAGAGTTACTTTTGTTAGAAACATGAAACCTATTAGATGGAGACATGGCAAAAGAGCTAAGTTTGCTTTGAACATTATAGGATGGGTTGAAGCACTCCAAATGCATGACTTTGAATTAAAATGGCATATACAAATACTTATTACTTAGCTACTTATTGTATTTTTTCATCATAGTAGCCTTTCAAGGTGACTATGTTTACTACACCAAATCATTATTGAAAGAATCATTTATCCTTATTTCATACCTTTTTAAAAAAATCAAATATATGTGTTAAACACTAAAACAAGAGAATATGCGGATTTTTTATGATTAATTTTATTGACTTAAATTGTAATGTGTTGATATTTGAGTTGTTTTAAATATGAAAATCTAAAATAAAATATATTGATATCAAAATATGTTGTTTAAAAAAATTACAATGAAAAAAAGAAATAAAAAATGACGTTTTTTAGTCAAAGATGGGTTAAAGTTATGAAAAATAAAACAAATATTGAAAATAACGTAGAGCTACTTTTGTAAGAAACATGAAACCTATTAGATGGATACATGGCAAAAGAGCTAAGTTTGCTTTGAACATTATAGGATGGGTTGAAGCACTCCAAATGCATGACTTTGAATTAAAATGGCATATACAAATACTTATTACGTAACTACTGATTGTATTTTTTAATCATAGTAGCCTTTCAAGGTGACTATGTTTACTACACCAAATCATTATTGAAAGAATCATTTATCCTTATTTCATATCTTTTTATAAAAAATCAAATATATGTGTTAAACACTAAAATAAGAGAATATGCGGATTTTTTATGATTAATTTAATTGACTGAAATTGTAATGTGTTGATATTTGAGTTGTTTTAAATATGAAAATCTTAAATAAAATATATTGATATCAAAATATGTTGTTTTAAAAAATTACAATGAAAAAAAGAATAAAAAAATGACAATGAAAAAAGAAATAAAAAAATGACGTTTTTATACAAAGATGGGTTAAAGTTATGAAAAATAAGACAAATATTAAAAATAACGTAGAGCTACTTTTGTTAGAAACATGAAACCTATTAGATGGAGACATGGCAAAAGAGCTAATTTGCTTTGAACATTATAGGATGGGTTGAAGCACTCCAAATGCATGACTTTGAATTAAAATGGCATATACAATTACTGATTACTTAGCTACTTATTGTATTTTTTTTCATCATAGTAGCCTTCTATAGGTGACTATGTTTACTACACCAAATCATTATTGAAAGAATCATTTATCCTTATTTCATACCTTTTTAAAAAAAATCAAATATATGTGTTAAACACTAAAACAAGAGAATATGCGGATTTTTTATGATTAATTTTATTGACTTAAATTGTAATGTGTTGATATTTGAGTTGTTTTAAATATGAAAATCTAAAATAAAATATATTGATATCAAAATATGTTGTTTAAAAAAATTACAATGAAAAAAAGAAATAAAAAAAATGACGTTTTTATAGACAAAGATGGGTTAAAGTTATGAAAAATAAAACAAATATTGAAAATAACGTAGAGCTACTTTTGTAAGAAACATGAAACCTATTAGATGGATACATGGCAAAAGAGCTAAGTTTGCTTTGAACATTATAGGATGGGTTGAAGCACTCCAAATGCATGACTTTGAATTAAAATGGCATATACAAATACTGATTACTTAGCTACTTATTGTATTTTTTTTCATCATAGTAGCTTTCTTGAGGTGACTATGTTTACTACATCAAATCATTATTGAAAGAATCATTTATCCTTATTTCATATCTTTTTTAAAAAATCAAATATATGTGTTAAACACTAAAACAAGAGAATATGCGGATTTTTTATGATTAATTTTATTGACTTAAATTGTAATGTGTTGATATTTGAGTTGTTTTAAATATGAAAATCTAAAATAAAATATATTGATATCAAAATATGTTGTTTAAAAAAATTACAATGAAAAAAAAAAAGAAATAAAAAAATGACGTTTTTATATACAAAGATGGGTTAAAGTTATGAAAAATAAGACAAATATTAAAAATAACGTAGAGTTACTTTTGTTAGAAACATGAAACCTTTTAGATGGATACATGGCAAAAGAGGTAAGTTTGCTTTTTTACATTATAGGATGGGTTGAAGAACTCTAAATGCATGACTTTGAATTAAAATGGCATATACAAATACTGATTACTTAGCTACTTATTGTATTTTTTTTTCATCATAGTAGCTTTCATGAGGTGACTATGTTTACTACATCAAATCATTATTGAAAGAATCATTTATCCTTATTTCATATCTTTTTTAAAAAAATCAAATATATGTGTTAAACACTAAAACAAGAGAATATGCGGATTTTTTACGATTAATTTTATTGACTTATATTGTAATGTGTTGATATTAGAGTTGTTTTAAATATGAAAATCTTAAATAAAATATATTGATATCAAAATATGTGGTTTTAAAAAAATTACAATGAAAAAAAGAAATAAAAAAATGACGTTTTTATATACAAAGATGGGTTAAAGTTATGAAAAATAAGACAAATATTAAAATAACGTAGAGCTACTTTTGTTAGAAACATGAAACCTATTAGATGGATACATGGCAAAAGAGCTAAGTTTGCTTTTTACATTATAGGATGGGTTGAAGCACTCTAAATGCATGACTTTGAATTAAAATGGCATTACAAATACTGATTACTTAGCTAATTATTGTATTTTTTTCTCATCATAGTAGCCTTCTTGAGGTGACTATGTTTACTACACCAAATCATTATTGAGAGAATCATTTATCCTTATTTCATACCTTTTTAAAAAAAATCAAATATATGTGTTAAACACTAAAACAAGAGAATATGCGGATTTTTTATGATTAATTTTATTGACTTAAATTGTAATGTGTTGATATTTGAGTTGTTTTTAATATGAAAATCTAAAATAAAATATATTGATATCAAAATATGTTGTTTAAAAAAATTACAATGAAAAAAACAAATAAAAAAATGACGTTTTTTTAGTCAAAGATGGGTTAAAGTTATGAAAAACAAGACAAATATTGAAAATAACGTAGAGCTACTTTTGTAAGAAACATGAAACCTATTAGATGGATACATGGCAAAAGAGCTAAGTTTGCTTTGAACATTATAGGATGGGTTGAAGAACTCCAATGCATGACTTTGAATTAAAATGGCATATACAAATACTTATTACGTAACTACTGATTGTATTTTTTAATCATAGTAGCCTTTCAAGGTGACTATGTTTACTACACCAAATCATTATTGAAAGAATCATTTATCCTTATTTCATATCTTTTTATAAAAAATCAAATATATGTGTTAAACACTAAAATAAGAGAATATGTAGATTTTTTATGATTAATTTAATTGACTGAAATTGTAATGTGTTGATATTTGAGTTGTTTTAAATATGAAAATCTTAAATAAAATATATTGATATCAAAATATGTTGTTTTAAAAAAATTACAATGAAAAAAAGAAATAAAAAAATGACAATGAAAAAAGAAATTAAAAATGACGTTTTTATATACAAAGATGGGTTAAAGTTATGAAAAATAAGACAAATATTAAAAATAACGTAGAGCTACTTTTGTTAGAAACATGAAACCTATTAGATGGAGACATGGCAAAAGAGCTAAGTTTGCTTTGAACATTATAGGATGGGTTGAAGCACTCCAAATGCATGACTTTGAATTAAAATGGCATATACAAATACTGATTACTTAGCTACTTATTGTATTTTTTTCATCATAGTAGCCTTCTATAGGTGACTATGTTTACTACACCAAATCATTATTGAAAGAATCATTTATCCTTATTTCATACCTTTTTAAAAAAAATCAAATATATGTGTTAAACACTAAAACAAGAGAATATGCGGATTTTTTATGATTAATTTTATTGACTTAAATTGTAATGTGTTGATATTTGAGTTGTTTTAAATATGAAAATCTAAAATAAAATATATTGATATCAAAATATGTTGTTTAAAAAAATTACAATGAAAAAAAAGAAATAAAAAAATGACGTTTTTTTAGTCAAAGATGGGTTAAAGTTATGAAAAATAAAACAAATATTGAAAATAACGTAGAGCTACTTTTGTAAGAAACATGAAACCTATTAGATGGATACATGGCAAAAGAGCTAAGTTTGCTTTGAACATTATAGGATGGGTTGAAGAACTCCAAATGCATGACTTTGAATTAAAATGGCATATACAAATACTTATTACGTAACTACTGATTGTATTTTTTAATCATAGTAGCCTTTTCAAGGTGACTATGTTTACTACACCAAATCATTATTGAAAGAATCATTTATCCTTATTTCATATCTTTTTATAAAAAAATCAAATATATGTGTTAAACAATAAAATAAGAGAATATGTAGATTTTTTATGATTAATTTAATTGACTGAAATTGTAATGTGTTGATATTTGAGTTGTTTTAAATATGAAAATCTTAAATAAAATATATTGATATCAAAATATGTTGTTTTAAAAAAATTACAATGAAAAAAAGAAAAAAAAAAATGACAATGAAAAAAAGAAATAAAAAAATGACGTTTTTATATACAAAGATGGGTTAAAGTTATGAAAAATAAGACAAATATTAAAAATAACGTAGAGCTACTTTTGTTAGAAACATGAAACCTATTAGATGGATACATGGCAAAAGAGCTAAGTTTGCTTTGAACATTATAGGATGGGTTGAAGCACTCCAAATGCATGATTTTGAATTAAAATGGCATATACAATTACTGATTACTTAGCTACTTATTGTATTTTTTTCATCATAGTAGCCTTCTATAGGTGACTATGTTTACTACACCAAATCATTATTGAAAGAATCATTTATCCTTATTTCATACCTTTTTAAAAAAAATCAAATATATGTGTTAAACACTAAAACAGAGAATATGCGGATTTTTTATGATTAATTTTATTGACTTAAATTGTAATGTGTTGATATTTGAGTTGTTTTAAATATGAAAATCTAAAATAAAATATATTGATATCAAAATATGTTGTTTAAAAAAATTACAATGAAAAAAAGAAATAAAAAAAATGACGTTTTTATAGACAAAGATGGGTTAAAGTTATGAAAAATAAAACAATATTGAAAATAACGTAGAGCTACTTTTGTAAGAAACATGAAACCTATTAGATGGATACATGGCAAAAGAGCTAAGTTTGCTTTGAACATTATAGGATGGGTTGAAGCACTCCAAATGCATGACTTTGAATTAAAATGGCATATACAAATACTGATTACTTAGCTACTTATTGTATTTTTTTTTCATCATAGTAGCTTTCTTGAGGTGACTATGTTTACTACATCAAATCATTATTGAAAGAATCATTTATCCTTATTTCATATCTTTTTTAAAAAAATCAAATATATGTGTTAAACACTAAAACAAGAGAATATGCGGATTTTTTACGATTAATTTTATTGACTTATATTCTAATGCGTTGATATTTGAGTTGTTTTAAATATGAAAATCTAAAATAAAATATATTGATATCAAAATATGTTGTTTAAAAAAATTACAATGAAAAAAAAAAGAAATAAAAAAAATGACGTTTTTATATACAAAGATGGGTTAAAGTTATGAAAAATAAGACAAATATTAAAAATAACGTAGAGTTACTTTTGTTAGAAACATGAAACCTTTTAGATGGATACATGGCAAAAGAGGTAAGTTTGCTTTTTTACATTATAGGATGGGTTGAAGAACTCTAAATGCATGACTTTGAATTAAAATGGCATATACAAATACTGATTACTTAGCTACTTATTGTATTTTTTTTTCATCATAGTAGCTTTCATGAGGTGACTATGTTTACTACATCAAATCATTATTGAAAGAATCATTTATCCTTATTTCATATCTTTTTTAAAAAAATCAAATATATGTGTTAAACACTAAAACAAGAGAATATGCGGATTTTTTACGATTAATTTTATTGACTTATATTGTAATGTGTTGATATTAGAGTTGTTTTAAATATGAAAATCTTAAATAAAATATATTGATATCAAAATATGTGGTTTTAAAAAAATTACAATGAAAAAAAGAAATAAAAAAATGACGTTTTTATATACAAAGATGGGTTAAAGTTATGAAAAATAAGACAAATATTAAAAATAACGTAGAGATACTTTTGTTAGAAACATGAAACCTATTAGATGGATACATGGCAAAAGAGGTAAGTTTGCTTTTTTACATTATAGGATGGGTTGAAGAACTCTAAATGCATGACTTTGAATTAAAATGGCATTTACAAATACTGATTACTTAGCTACTTATTGTATTTTTTTCATCATAGTAGCCTTCTTGAGGTGACTATGTTTACTACACCAAATCATTATTGAAAGAATCATTTATCCTTATTTCATACCTTTTTAAAAAAATCAAATATATGTGTTAAACACTAAAACAAGAGAATATGCGGATTTTTTATGATTAATTTTATTGACTTAAATTGTAATGTGTTGATATTTGAGTTGTTTTAAATATGAAAATCTAAAATAAAATATATTGATATCAAAATATGTTGTTTAAAAAAATTACAATGAAAAAAAGAAATAAAAAAATGACGTTTTTATAGTCAAAGATGGGTTAAAGTTATGAAAAACAAGACAAATATTGAAAATAACGTAGAGCTACTTTTGTTAGAAACATGAAACCTATTAGATGGATACATGGCAAAAGAGCTAAGTTTGCTTTGAACATTATAGGATGGGTTGAAGCACTCCAAATGCATGACTTTGAATTAAAATGGCATATACAAATACTTATTACTTAGCTACTTATTGTATTTTTTTATCATAGTAGCCTTTTCAAGGTGACTATGTTTACTACACCAAATCATTATTGAAAGAATCATTTATCCTTATTTCATACCTTTTTAAAAAATCAAATATATGTGTTAAACACTAAAACAAGAGAATATGCGGATTTTTTATGATTAATTTTATTGACTTAAATTGTAATGTGTTGATATTTGAGTTGTTTTAAATATGAAAATCTAAAATAAAATATATTGATATCAAAATATGTTGTTTAAAAAAATTACAATGAAAAAAAGAAATAAAAAAAAATGACGTTTTTATAGACAAAGATGGGTTAAAGTTATGAAAAATAAAACAAATATTGAAAATAACGTAGAGCTACTTTTGTAAGAAACATGAAACCTATTAGATGGATACATGGCAAAAGAGCTAAGTTTGCTTTGAACATTATAGGATGGGTTGAAGCACTCCAAATGCATGACTTTGAATTAAAATGGCATATACAAATACTGATTACTTAGCTACTTATTGTATTTTTTTTCATCATAGTAGCTTTCTTGAGGTGACTATGTTTACTACATCAAATCATTATTGAAAGAATCATTTATCCTTATTTCATATCTTTTTAAAAAAATCAAATATATGTGTTAAACACTAAAACAAGAGAATATGGAGATTTTTTACGATTAATTTTATTGACTTATATTCTAATGCGTTGATATTTGAGTTGTTTTAAATATGAAAATCTAAAATAAAATATATTGATATCAAAATATGTTGTTTAAAAAATTACAATGAAAAAAAAAAAATAAAAAAAATGACGTTTTTATAGTCAAAGATGGGTTAAAGTTATGAAAAACAAGACAAATAGTGAAAATAACGTAGAGCTACTTTTGTTATAAACATGAAACCTATTAGATGGATACATGGCAAAAGAGCTAAGTTTGCTTTTTTACATTATAGGATGGGTTGATGCACTCTAAATGGATGACTTTGAATTAAAATGGCATTTACAATACTTATTACGTAACTACTGATTGTATTTTTTAATCATAGTAGCCTTTTCAAGGTGACTATGTTTACTACACCAAATCATTATTGAAAGAATCATTTATCCTTATTTCATATCTTTATATAAAAAAATCAAATATATGTGTTAAACAATAAAATAAGAGAATATGCAAATTTTTTATGATTAATTTAATTGACTGAAATTGTAATGTGTTGATATTTGAGTTGTTTTAAATATGAAAATCTTAAATAAAATATATTGATATCAAAATATGTTGTTTTAAAAAAATTACAATGAAAAAAAGAAGTAAAAAAATGACAATGAAAAAAAGAAATAAAAAAATGACGTTTTTATATACAAAGATGGGTTAAAGTTATGAAAAATAAGACAAATATTAAAAATAACGTAGAGCTACTTTTGTTAGAAACATGAAACCTTTTAGATGGAGACATGGCAAAAGAGCTAATTTGCTTTGAACATTATAGGATGGGTTGAAGCACTCCAAATGCATGACTTTGAATTAAAATGGCATATACAATTACTGATTACTTAGCTACTTATTATATTTTTTTTCATCATAGTAGCCTTCTATAGGTGACTATGTTTACTACACCAAATCATTATTGAAAGAATCATATATCCTTATTTCATACCTTTTTAAAAAAATCAAATATATGTGTTAAACACTAAAACAAGAGAATATGCGGATTTTTTATGATTAATTTTATTGACTTAAATTTTAATGTGTTGATATTTGAGTTGTTTTAAATATGAAAATCTAAAAAAATATATTGATATCAAAATATGTTGTTTAAAAAAATTACAATGAAAAAAAGAAATAAAAAAATGACGTTTTTATACACAAAGATGGGTTAAAGTTATGAAAAATAAAACAAATATTGAAAATAACGTAGAGCTACTATTGTAAGAAACATGAAACTTATTAGATGGATACATGGCAAAAGAGCTAAGTTTGCTTTGAACATTATAGGATGGGTTGAAGCACTCCAAATGCATGACTTTGAATTAAAATGGCATTTACAAATACTGATTACTTAGCTAATTATTGTATTTTTTTCTCATCATAGTAGCCTTCTTGAGGTGACTATGTTTACTACACCAAATCATTATTGAGAGAATCATTTATCCTTATTTCATACCTTTTTAAAAAAATCAAATATATGTGTTTAACACTAAAACAAGAGAATATGCGGATTTTTTATGATTAATTTTATTGACTTAAATTCTAATGTGTTGATATTTGAGTTGTTTTAAATATGAAAATCTAAAATAAAATATATTGATATCAAAATATGTTGTTTAAAAAAATTACAATGAAAAAAAGAAATAAAAAAATGACGTTTTTATAGTCAAAGATGGGTTAAAGTTATGAAAAACAAGACAAATAGTGAAAATAACGTAGAGCTACTTTTGTTATAAACATGAAACCTATTAGATGGATACATGGCAAAAGAGCTAAGTTTGCTTTTTTACATTATAGGATGGGTTGAAGCACTCTAAATGCATGACTTTGAATTAAAATGGCATTTACAATTACTTATTACGTAACTACTGATTGTATTTTTTAATCATAGTAGCCTTTTCAAGGTGACTATGTTTACTACACCAAATCATTATTGAAAGAATCATTTATCCTTATTTCATATCTTTTTATAAAAAAATCAAATATATGTGTTAAACAATAAAATAAGAGAATATGTAGATTTTTTATGATTAATTTAATTGACTGAAATTGTAATGTGTTGATATTTGAGTTGTTTTAAATATGAAAATCTTAAATAAAATATATTGATATCAAAATATGTTGTTTTAAAAAATTACAATGAAAAAAAGTAATAAAAAAATGACAATGAAAAAAAGAAATAAAAAATGACATTTTTATATAGAAAGATGGGTTAAAGTTATTAAAAATAAGACAAATATTAAAAATTACGTAGAGCTACTTTTGTTAGAAACATGAAACCTATTAGATGGAGACATGGCAAAAGAGCTAAGTTTGCTTTGAACATTATAGGATGGGTTGAAGCACTCCAAATGCATGACTTTGAATTAAAATGGCATATACAAATACTGATTACTTAGCTACTTATTGTATTTTTTTTCATCATAGTAGCCTTCTATAGGTGACTATGTTTACTACACCAAATCATTATTGAAAGAATCATTTATCCTTATTTCATACCTTTTTAAAAAAAATCAAATATATGTGTTAAACACTAAAACAAGAGAATATGCGGATTTTTTATGATTAATTTTATTGACTTAAATTGTAATGTGTTGATATTTGAGTTGTTTTAAATATGAAAATCTAAAATAAAATATATTGATATCAAAATATGTTGTTTAAAAAAATTACAATGAAAAAAAGAAATAAAAAAAATGACGTTTTTATAGACAAAGATGGGTTAAAGTTATGAAAAATAAAACAAATATTGAAAATAACGTAGAGCTACTTTTGTAAGAAACATGAAACCTATTAGATGGATACATGGCAAAAGAGCTAAGTTTGCTTTGAACATTATAGGATGGGTTGAAGCACTCCAAATGCATGACTTTGAATTAAAATGGCATATACAAATACTGATTACTTAGCTACTTATTGTATTTTTTTTCATCATAGTAGCTTTCTTGAGGTGACTATGTTTACTACATCAAATCATTATTGAAAGAATCATTTATCCTTATTTCATATCTTTTTTAAAAAAATCAAATATATGTGTTAAACACTAAAACAAGAGAATATGCGGATTTTTTATGATTAATTTTATTGACTTATATTCTAATGCGTTGATATTTGAGTTGTTTTAAATATGAAAATCTAAAATAAAATATATTGATATCAAAATATGTTGTTTAAAAAAATTACAATGAAAAAAAAAAGAAATAAAAAAAATGACGTTTTTATATACAAAGATGGGTTAAAGTTATGAAAAATAAGACAAATATTAAAAATAACGTAGAGTTACTTTTGTTAGAAACATGAAACCTTTTAGATGGATACATGGCAAAAGAGGTAAGTTTGCTTTTTTACATTATAGGATGGGTTGAAGAACTCTAAATGCATGACTTTGAATTAAAATGGCATATACAAATACTGATTACTTAGCTACTTATTGTATTTTTTTTTCATCATAGTAGCTTTCATGAGGTGACTATGTTTACTACACCAAATCATTATTGAAAGAATCATTTATCCTTATTTCATATCTTTTTTAAAAAAATCAAATATATGTGTTAAACACTAAACAAGAGAATATGCGGATTTTTTATGATTAATTTTATTGACTTAAATTGTAATGTGTTGATATTTGAGTTGTTTTAAATATGAAAATCTTAAATAAAATATATTGATATCAAAATATGTTGTTTTAAAAAAATTACAATGAAAAAAAGAAATAAAAAAATGACGTTTTTATATACAAAGATGGGTTAAAGTTATGAAAAATAAGACAAATATTAAAAATAACGTAGAGTTACTTTTGTTAGAAACATGAAACCTATTAGATGGATACATGGCAAAAGAGCTAAGTTTGCTTTTAACATTATAGGATGGGTTGAAGCACTCCAAATGCATGACTTTGAATTAAAATGGCATATACAAATACTGATTACTTAGCTACTTATTGTATTTTTTTTCATCATAGTAGCCTTCTTGAGGTGACTATGTTTACTACACCAAATCATTATTGAGAGAATCATTTATCCTTATTTCATACCTTTTTAAAAAAAATCAAATATATGTGTTAAACACTAAAACAAGAGAATATGCGGATTTTTTATGATTAATTTTATTGACTTAAATTGTAATGTGTTGATATTTGAGTTGTTTTAAATATGAAAATCTAAAATAAAATATATTGATATCAAAATATGTTGTTTAAAAAATTACAATGAAAAAAAGAAATAAAAAAATGACGTTTTTATAGTCAAAGATGGGTTAAAGTTATGAAAAATAAGACAAATATTGAAAATAACGTAGAGCTACTTTTGTTAGAAACATGAAACCTATTAGATGGATACATGGCAAAAGAGCTAAGTTTGCTTTTTGACATTATAGGATGGGTTGAAGCACTCCAAATGCATGACTTTGAATTAAAATGGCATATACAAATACTTATTACTTAGCTACTTATTGTATTTTTTAATCATAGTAGCCTTTTCAAGGTGACTATGTTTACTACACCAAATCATTATTGAAAGAATCATTTATCCTTATTTCATACCTTTTTTAAAAAAATCAAATATATGTGTTAAACACTAAAACAAGAGAATATGCGGATTTTTTATGATTAATTTTATTGACTTAAATTGTAATGTGTTGATATTTGAGTTGTTTTAAATATGAAAATCTAAAATAAAATATATTGATATCAAAATATGTTGTTTAAAAAAATTACAATGAAAAAAAGAAATAAAAAAAATGACGTTTTTATAGACAAAGATGGGTTAAAGTTATGAAAAATAAAACAAATATTGAAAATAACGTAGAGCTACTTTTGTAAGAAACATGAAACCTATTAGATGGATACATGGCAAAAGAGCTAAGTTTGCTTTGAACATTATAGGATGGGTTGAAGCACTCCAAATGCATGACTTTGAATTAAAATGGCATATACAAATACTGATTACTTAGCTACTTATTGTATTTTTTTTCATCATAGTAGCTTTCTTGAGGTGACTATGTTTACTACATCAAATCATTATTGAAAGAATCATTTATCCTTATTTCATATCTTTTTTAAAAAATCAAATATATGTGTTAAACACTAAAACAAGAGAATATGCGGATTTTTTATGATTAATTTTATTGACTTAATTCTAATGTGTTGATATTTGAGTTGTTTTAAATATGAAAATCTAAAATAAAATATATTGATATCAAAATATGTTGTTTAAAAAAATTACAATGAAAAAAAAAGAAATAAAAAAATGACGTTTTTATAGTCAAAGATGGGTTAAAGTTATGAAAAACAAGACAAATATTGAAAATAACGTAGAGCTACTTTTGTTAGAAACATGAAACCTATTAGATGGATACATGGCAAAAGAGCTAAGTTTGCTTTTTTACATTATAGGATGGGTTGAAGCACTCTAAATGGATGACTTTGAATTAAAATGGCATTTACAATTACTTATTACGTAACTACTGATTGTATTTTTTAATCATAGTAGCCTTTTCAAGGTGACTATGTTTACTACACCAAATCATTATTGAAAGAATCATTTATCCTTATTTCATATCTTTATATAAAAAAATCAAATATATGTGTTAAACAATAAAATAAGAGAATATGCAAATTTTTTATGATTAATTTAATTGACTGAAATTGTAATGTGTTGATATTTGAGTTGTTTTAAATATGAAAATCTTAAATAAAATATATTGATATCAAAATATGTTGTTTTAAAAAAATTACAATGAAAAAAAGAAGTAAAAAAATGACAATGAAAAAAAGAAATAAAAAAATGACGTTTTTATATACAAAGATGGGTTAAAGTTATGAAAAATAAGACAAATATTAAAAATAACGTAGAGCTACTTTTGTTAGAAACATGAAACCTATTAGATGGAGACATGGCAAAAGAGCTAAGTTTGCTTTGAACATTATAGGATGGGTTGAAGCACTCCAAATGCATGACTTTGAATTAAAATGGCATATACAATACTGATTACTTAGCTACTTATTGTATTTTTTTTCATCATAGTAGCCTTCTATAGGTGACTATGTTTACTACACCAAATCATTATTGAAAGAATCATATATCCTTATTTCATACCTTTTTAAAAAAATCAAATATATGTGTTAAACACTAAAACAAGAGAATATGCGGATTTTTTATGATTAATTTTATTGACTTAAATTGTAATGTGTTGATATTTGAGTTGTTTTAAATATGAAAATCTAAAATAAAATATATTGATATCAAAATATGTTGTTTAAAAAAATTACAATGAAAAAAAGAAATAAAAAAATGACGTTTTTATAGACAAAGATGGGTTAAAGTTATGAAAAATAAAACAAATATTGAAAATAACGTAGAGCTACTTTTGTAAGAAACATGAAACCTATTAGATGGATACATGGCAAAAGAGCTAAGTTTGCTTTGAACATTATAGGATGGGTTGAAGCACTCCAAATGCATGACTTTGAATTAAAATGGCATATACAAATACTGATTACTTAGCTACTTATTGTATTTTTTTTCATCATAGTAGCCTTCTTGAGGTGACTATGTTTACTACACCAAATCATTATTGAAAGAATCATTTATCCTTATTTCATACCTTTTTAAAAAAATCAAATATATGTGTTTAACACTAAAACAAGAGAATATGCGGATTTTTTATGATTAATTTTATTGACTTAAATTGTAATGTGTTGATATTTGAGTTGTTTTAAATATGAAAATCTAAAATAAAATATATTGATATCAAAATATGTTGTTTAAAAAAATTACAATGAAAAAAAGAAATAAAAAAAATGACGTTTTTATAGACAAAGATGGGTTAAAGTTATGAAAAATAAAACAAATATTGAAAATAACGTAGAGCTACTTTTGTAAGAAACATGAAACCTATTAGATGGATACATGGCAAAAGAGCTAAGTTTGCTTTGAACATTATAGGATGGGTTGAAGCACTCCAAATGCATGACTTTGAATTAAAATGGCATATACAAATACTGATTACTTAGCTACTTATTGTATTTTTTTTCATCATAGTAGCTTTCTTGAGGTGACTATGTTTACTACATCAAATCATTATTGAAAGAATCATTTATCCTTATTTCATATCTTTTTTAAAAAATCAAATATATGTGTTAAACACTAAAACAAGAGAATATGCGGATTTTTTATGATTAATTTTATTGACTTATATTCTAATGTGTTGATATTTGAGTTGTTTTAAATATGAAAATCTAAAATAAAATATATTGATATCAAAATATGTTGTTTAAAAAAATTACAATGAAAAAAAAAGAAATAAAAAAATGACGTTTTTATAGTCAAAGATGGGTTAAAGTTATGAAAAACAAGACAAATATTGAAAATAACGTAGAGCTACTTTTGTTAGAAACATGAAACCTATTAGATGGATACATGGCAAAAGAGCTAAGTTTGCTTTTTTACATTATAGGATGGGTTGAAGCACTCTAAATGCATGACTTTGAATTAAAATGGCATTTACAATTACTTATTACGTAACTACTGATTGTATTTTTTAATCATAGTAGCCTTTTCAAGGTGACTATGTTTACTACACCAAATCATTATTGAAAGAATCATTTATCCTTATTTCATATCTTTTTAAAAAAAATCAAATATATGTGTTAAACACTAAAACAAGAGAATATGCGGATTTTTATGATTAATTTATTGACTGAAATTGTAATGTGTTGATATTTGAGTTGTTTTAAATATGAAAATCTTAAATAAATATATTGATATCAAAATATGTTGTTTTAAAAAAATTACAATGAAAAAAAGAAGTAAAAAAATGACAATGAAAAAAAGAAATAAAAAAATGACGTTTTTATATACAAAGATGGGTTAAAGTTATGAAAAATAAGACAAATATTAAAAATAACGTAGAGCTACTTTTGTTAGAAACATGAAACCTATTAGATGGAGACATGGCAAAAGAGCTAATTTGCTTTGAACATTATAGGATGGGTTGAAGCACTCCAAATGCATGACTTTGAATTAAAATGGCATATACAATTACTGATTACTTAGCTACTTATTGTATTTTTTTCATCATAGTAGCCTTCTATAGGTGACTATGTTTACTACACCAAATCATTATTGAAAGAATCATATATCCTTATTTCATACCTTTTTAAAAAAATCAAATATATGTGTTAAACACTAAAACAAGAGAATATGCGGATTTTTTATGATTAATTTTATTGACTTAAATTGTAATGTGTTGATATTTGAGTTGTTTTAAATATGAAAATCTAAAATAAAATATATTGATATCAAAATATGTTGTTTAAAAAAATTACAATGAAAAAAAGAAATAAAAAAATGACGTTTTTATAGACAAAGATGGGTTAAAGTTATGAAAAATAAAACAAATATTGAAAATAACGTAGAGCTACTTTTGTAAGAAACATGAAACCTATTAGATGGATACATGGCAAAAGAGCTAAGTTTGCTTTGAACATTATAGGATGGGTTGAAGCACTCCAAATGCATGACTTTGAATTAAAATGGCATATACAAATACTGATTACTTAGCTACTTATTGTATTTTTTTTCATCATAGTAGCCTTCTTGAGGTGACTATGTTTACTACACCAAATCATTATTGAAAGAATCATTTATCCTTATTTCATACCTTTTTAAAAAAATCAAATATATGTGTTAAACACTAAAACAAGAGAATATGCGGATTTTTTATGATTAATTTTATTGACTTAAATTCTAATGTGTTGATATTTGAGTTGTTTTAAATATGAAAATCTAAAATAAAATATATTGATATCAAAATATGTTGTTTAAAAAAATTACAATGAAAAAAAGAAATAAAAAAATGACGTTTTTATAGTCAAAGATGGGTTAAAGTTATGAAAAAAAGACAAATATTGAAAATAACGTAGAGCTACTTTTGTTAGAAACATGAAACCTATTAGATGGATACATGGCAAAAGAGCTAAGTTTGCTTTTTTACATTATAGGATGGGTTGAAGCACTCTAAATGGATGACTTTGAATTAAAATGGCATTTACAATTACTTATTACGTAACTACTGATTGTATTTTTTAATCATAGTAGCCTTTTCAAGGTGACTATGTTTACTACACCAAATCATTATTGAAAGAATCATTTATCCTTATTTCATATCTTTTTATAAAAAATCAAATATATGTGTTAAACAATAAAATAAGAGAATATGCGGATTTTTTATGATTAATTTAATTGACTGAAATTGTAATGTGTTGATATTTGAGTTGTTTTAAATATGAAAATCTTAAATAAAATATATTGATATCAAAATATGTTGTTTTAAAAAAATTACAATGAAAAAAAGAAATAAAAAATGACAATGAAAAAAAGAAATAAAAAAATGACGTTTTTATATACAAAGATGGGTTAAAGTTATGAAAAATAAGACAAATATTAAAAATAACGTAGAGCTACTTTTGTTAGAAACATGAAACCTATTAGATGGAGACATGGCAAAAGAGCTAAGTTTGCTTTGAACATTATAGGATGGGTTGAAGCACTCCAAATGCATGACTTTGAATTAAAATGGCATATACAAATACTGATTACTTAGCTACTTATTGTATTTTTTTTCATCATAGTAGCCTTCTATAGGTGACTATGTTTACTACACCAAATCATTATTGAAAGAATCATATATCCTTATTTCATACCTTTTTAAAAAAATCAAATATATGTGTTAAACACTAAAACAAGAGAATATGCGGATTTTTTATGATTAATTTTATTGACTTAAATTGTAATGTGTTGATATTTGAGTTGTTTTAAATATGAAAATCTAAAATAAAATATATTGATATCAAAATATGTTGTTTAAAAAAATTACAATGAAAAAAAGAAATAAAAAAAATGACGTTTTTATAGACAAAGATGGGTTAAAGTTATGAAAAATAAAACAAATATTGAAAATAACGTAGAGCTACTTTTGTAAGAAACATGAAACCTATTAGATGGATACATGGCAAAAGAGCTAAGTTTGCTTTGAACATTATAGGATGGGTTGAAGCACTCCAAATGCATGACTTTGAATTAAAATGGCATATACAAATACTGATTACTTAGCTACTTATTGTATTTTTTTTCATCATAGTAGCTTTCTTGAGGTGACTATGTTTACTACATCAAATCATTATTGAAAGAATCATTTATCCTTATTTCATATCTTTTTAAAAAAATCAAATATATGTGTTAAACACTAAAACAAGAGAATATGGAGATTTTTTACGATTAATTTTATTGACTTATATTCTAATGCGTTGATATTTGAGTTGTTTTAAATATGAAAATCTAAAATAAAATATATTGATATCAAAATATGTTGTTTAAAAAAATTACAATGAAAAAAAAAAGAAATAAAAAAAATGACGTTTTTATAGTCAAAGATGGGTTAAAGTTATGAAAAACAAGACAAATAGTGAAAATAACGTAGAGCTACTTTTGTAATAAACATGAAACCTATTAGATGGATACATGGCAAAAGAGCTAAGTTTGCTTTTTTACATTATAGGATGGGTTGATGCACTCTAAATGGATGACTTTGAATTAAAATGGCATTTACAATTACTTATTACGTAACTACTGATTGTATTTTTTAATCATAGTAGCCTTTTCAAGGTGACTATGTTTACTACACCAAATCATTATTGAAAGAATCATTTATCCTTATTTCATATCTTTTATAAAAAAATCAAATATATGTGTTAAACAATAAAATAAGAGAATATGCAGATTTTTTATGATTAATTTAATTGACTGAAATTGTAATGTGTTGATATTTGAGTTGTTTTAAATATGAAAATCTTAAATAAAATATATTGATATCAAAATATGTTGTTTTAAAAAAATTACAATGAAAAAAAGAAGTAAAAAAATGACAATGAAAAAAAGAAATAAAAAATGACATTTTTATATAGAAAGATGGGTTAAAGTTATGAAAAATAAGACAAATATTAAAAATAACGTAGAGCTACTTTTGTTAGAAACATGAAACCTTTTAGATGGAGACATGGCAAAAGAGCTAATTTGCTTTGAACATTATAGGATGGGTTGAAGCACTCCAAATGCATGACTTTGAATTAAAATGGCATATACAAATACTGATTACTTAGCTACTTATTGTATTTTTTTTCATCATAGTAGCCTTCTATAGGTGACTATGTTTACTACACCAAATCATTATTGAAAGAATCATATATCCTTATTTCATACCTTTTTAAAAAAATCAAATATATGTGTTAAACACTAAAACAAGAGAATATGCGGATTTTTTATGATTAATTTTATTGACTTAAATTGTAATGTGTTGATATTTGAGTTGTTTTAAATATGAAAATCTAAAATAAAATATATTGATATCAAAATATGTTGTTTAAAAAAATTACAATGAAAAAAAGAAATTAAAAAAATGACGTTTTTATAGACAAAGATGGGTTAAAGTTATGAAAAATAAAACAAATATTGAAAATAACGTAGAGCTACTTTTGTAAGAAACATGAAACTATTAGATGGATACATGGCAAAAGAGCTAAGTTTGCTTTGAACATTATAGGATGGGTTGAAGCACTCTAAATGCATGACTTTGAATTAAAATGGCATATACAAATACTGATTACTTAGCTACTTATTGTATTTTTTTCTCATCATAGTAGCCTTCTTGAGGTGACTATGTTTACTACACCAAATCATTATTGAGAGAATCATTTATCCTTATTTCATACCTTTTTAAAAAAAATCAAATATATGTGTTTAACACTAAAACAAGAGAATATGCGGATTTTTTATGATTAATTTTATTGACTTAAATTCTAATGTGTTGATATTTGAGTTGTTTTAAATATGAAAATCTAAAATAAAATATATTGATATCAAAATATGTTGTTTAAAAAAATTACAATGAAAAAAAGAAATAAAAAAAATGACGTTTTTATAGTCAAAGATGGGTTAAAGTTATGAAAAATAAGACAAATATTGAAAATAACGTAGAGCTACTTTTGTTAGAAACATGAAACCTATTAGATGGATACATGGCAAAAGAGCTAAGTTTGCTTTTTTACATTATAGGATGGGTTGAAGCACTCTAAATGCATGACTTTGAATTAAAATGGCATTACAATTACTTATTACGTAACTACTGATTGTATTTTTTAATCATAGTAGCCTTTTCAAGGTGACTATGTTTACTACACCAAATCATTATTGAAAGAATCATTTATCCTTATTTCATATCTTTTTATAAAAAATCAAATATATGTGTTAAACAATAAAATAAGAGAATATGTAGATTTTTTATGATTAATTTAATTGACTGAAATTGTAATGTGTTGATATTTGAGTTGTTTTAAATATGAAAATCTTAAACAAAATATATTGATATCAAAATATGTTGTTTTAAAAAAATTACAATGAAAAAAAGAAATAAAAATATGACAATGAAAAAAAGAAATTAAAAAATGACGTTTTTATATACAAAGATGGGTTAAAGTTATGAAAAATAAGACAAATATTAAAATAACGTAGAGCTACTTTTGTTAGAAACATGAAACCTATTAGATGG
Source organism: Lathyrus oleraceus (assembly GCF_024323335.1). Classification (NCBI taxonomy): domain Eukaryota; kingdom Viridiplantae; phylum Streptophyta; class Magnoliopsida; order Fabales; family Fabaceae; genus Lathyrus; species Lathyrus oleraceus. Next base: position 258,019,401 of record NC_066580.1, read on the forward strand.
AGACATGGCAAAAGAGCTAAGTTTGCTTTGAACATTATAGGATGGGTTGAAGCACTCCAAATGCATGACTTTGAATTAAAATGGCATATACAAATACTGATTACTTAGCTACTTATTGTATTTTTTTTCATCATAGTAGCCTTCTATAGGTGACTATGTTTACTACACCAAATCATTATTGAAAGAATCATATATCCTTATTTCATACCTTTTTAAAAAAATCAAATATATGTGTTAAACACTAAAACAAGAGAATATGCGGATTTTTTATGATTAATTTTATTGACTTAAATTGTAATGTGTTGATATTTGAGTTGTTTTAAATATGAAAATCTAAAATAAAATATATTGATATCAAAATATGTTGTTTAAAAAAATTACAATGAAAAAAAGAAATAAAAAAAATGACGTTTTTATAGACAAAGATGGGTTAAAGTTATGAAAAATAAAACAAATATTGAAAATAACGTAGAGCTACTTTTGTAAGAAACATGAAACCTATTAGATGGATACATGGCAAAAGAGCTAAGTTTGCTTTGAACATTATAGGATGGGTTGAAGCACTCCAAATGCATGACTTTGAATTAAAATGGCATATACAAATACTGATTACTTAGCTACTTATTGTATTTTTTTTCATCATAGTAGCTTTCTTGAGGTGACTATGTTTACTACATCAAATCATTATTGAAAGAATCATTTATCCTTATTTCATATCTTTTTAAAAAAAATCAAATATATGTGTTAAACACTAAAACAAGAGAATATGGGATTTTTTACGATTAATTTTATTGACTTAAATTGTAATGTGTTGATATTTGAGTTGTTTTAAATATGAAAATCTAAAATAAAATATATTGATATCAAAATATGTTGTTTAAAAAAATTACAATGAAAAAAAAAAAGAAATAAAAAAAATGACGTTTTTGTAGTCAAAGATGGGTTAAAGTTATGAAAAACAAGACAAATAGTGAAAATAACGAAGAGCTACTTTTGTAAGAAACATGAAACCTATTAGATGGATACATGGCAAAAGAGCTAAGTTTGCTTTTTTACATTATAGGATGGGTTGAAGCACTCTAAATGCATGACTTTGAATTAAAATGGCATTTACAATTACTTATTACGTAACTACTGATTGTATTTTTTAATCATAGTAGCCTTTTCAAGGTGACTATGTTTACTACACCAAATCATTATTGAAAGAATCATTTATCCTTATTTCATATCTTTTATAAAAAAATCAAATATATGTGTTAAACAATAAAATAAGAGAATATGCGGATTTTTTATGATTAATTTAATTGACTGAAATTGTAATGTGTTGATATTTGAGTTGTTTTAAATATGAAAATCTTAAATAAAATATATTGATATCAAAATATGTTGTTTTAAAAAATTACAATGAAAAAAAGAAGTAAAAAAATGACAATGAAAAAAAGAAATAAAAAAATGACGTTTTTATATACAAAGATGGGTTAAAGTTATGAAAAATAAGACAAATATTAAAATAACGTAGAGCTACTTTTGTTAGAAACATGAAACCTATTAGATGGAGACATGGCAAAAGAGCTAAGTTTGCTTTGAACATTATAGGATGGGTTGAAGCACTCCAAATGCATGACTTTGAATTAAAATGGCATATACAAATACTGATTACTTAGCTACTTATTGTATTTTTTTCATCATAGTAGCCTTCTATAGGTGACTATGTTTACTACACCAAATCATTATTGAAAGAATCATATATCCTTATTTCATACCTTTTTAAAAAAATCAAATATATGTGTTAAACACTAAAACAAGAGAATATGCGGATTTTTTATGATTAATTTTATTGACTTAAATTGTAATGTGTTGATATTTGAGTTGTTTTAAATATGAAAATCTAAAATAAAATATATTGATATCAAAATATGTTGTTTAAAAAAATTACAATGAAAAAAAGAAATAAAAAAATGACGTTTTTATAGACAAAGATGGGTTAAAGTTATGAAAAATAAAACAAATATTGAAAATAACGTAGAGCTACTTTTGTAAGAAACATGAAACCTATTAGATGGATACATGGCAAAAGAGCTAAGTTTGCTTTGAACATTATAGGATGGGTTGAAGCACTCCAAATGCATGACTTTGAATTAAAATGGCATATACAAATACTGATTACTTAGCTACTTATTGTATTTTTTTTCATCATAGTAGCCTTCTTGAGGTGACTATGTTTACTACACCAAATCATTATTGAAAGAATCATTTATCCTTATTTCATACCTTTTTAAAAAAAATCAAATATATGTGTTAAACACTAAAACAAGAGAATATGCGGATTTTTTATGATTAATTTTATTGACTTAAATTGTAATGTGTTGATATTTGAGTTGTTTTAAATATGAAAATCTAAAATAAAATATATTGATATCAAAATATGTTGTTTAAAAAAATTACAATGAAAAAAAGAAATAAAAAAATGACGTTTTTATAGTCAAAGATGGGTTAAAGTTATGAAAAACAAGACAAATATTGAAAATAACGTAGAGCTACTTTTGTTAGAAACATGAAACCTATTAGATGGATACATGGAAAAAGAGCTAAGTTTGCTTTTTTACATTATAGGATGGGTTGAAGCACTCTAAATGGATGACTTTGAATTAAAATGGCATTTACAATTACTTATTACGTAACTACTGATTGTATTTTTTAATCATAGTAGCCTTTTCAAGGTGACTATGTTTACTACACCAAATCATTATTGAAAGAATCATTTATCCTTATTTCATATCTTTTTATAAAAAATCAAATATATGTGTTAAACAATAAAATAAGAGAATATGCGGATTTTTTATGATTAATTTAATTGACTGAAATTGTAATGTGTTGATATTTGAGTTGTTTTAAATATGAAAATCTTAAATAAAATATATTGATATCAAAATATGTTGTTTAAAAAAATTACAATGAAAAAAAGAAATAAAAAATGACAATGAAAAAAAGAAATTAAAAAATGACGTTTTTATATACAAAGATGGGTTAAAGTTATGAAAAATAAGACAAATATTAAAAATAACGTAGAGCTACTTTTGTTAGAAACATGAAACCTATTAGATGGAGACATGGCAAAAGAGCTAAGTTTGCTTTGAACATTATAGGATGGGTTGAAGCACTCCAAATGCATGACTTTGAATTAAAATGGCATATACAAATACTGATTACTTAGCTACTTATTGTATTTTTTTTCATCATAGTAGCCTTCTATAGGTGACTATGTTTACTACACCAAATCATTATTGAAAGAATCATTTATCCTTATTTCATACCTTTTTAAAAAAAATCAAATATATGTGTTAAACACTAAAACAAGAGAATATGCGGATTTTTTATGATTAATTTTATTGACTTAAATTGTAATGTGTTGATATTTGAGTTGTTTTAAATATGAAAATCTAAAATAAAATATATTGATATCAAAATATGTTGTTTAAAAAAATTACAATGAAAAAAAGAAATAAAAAAAAATGACGTTTTTATAGACAAAGATGGGTTAAAGTTATGAAAAATAAAACAAATATTGAAAATAACGTAGAGCTACTTTTGTAAGAAACATGAAACCTATTAGATGGATACATGGCAAAAGAGCTAAGTTTGCTTTGAACATTATAGGATGGGTTGAAGCACTCCAAATGCATGACTTTGAATTAAAATGGCATATACAAATACTGATTACTTAGCTACTTATTGTATTTTTTTTCATCATAGTAGCTTTCTTGAGGTGACTATGTTTACTACATCAAATCATTATTGAAAGAATCATTTATCCTTATTTCATATCTTTTTTAAAAAAATCAAATATATGTGTTAAACACTAAAACAAGAGAATATGGAGATTTTTTACGATTAATTTTATTGACTTATATTCTAATGTGTTGATATTTGAGTTGTTTTAAATATGAAAATCTAAAATAAAATATATTGATATCAAAATATGTTGTTTAAAAAAATTACAATGAAAAAAAAAAAGAAATAAAAAAAATGACGTTTTTATAGTCAAAGATGGGTTAAAGTTATGAAAAACAAGACAAATATTGAAAATAACGTAGAGCTACTTTTGTTAGAAACATGAAACCTATTAGATGGATACATGGCAAAAGAGCTAAGTTTGCTTTTTTACATTATAGGATGGGTTGAAGCACTCTAAATGCATGACTTTGAATTAAAATGGCATTTACAATTACTTATTACGTAACTACTGATTGTATTTTTTAATCATAGTAGCCTTTTCAAGGTGACTATGTTTACTACACCAAATCATTATTGAAAGAATCATTTATCCTTATTTCATATCTTTTTATAAAAAAATCAAATATATGTGTTAAACACTAAAATAAGAGAATATGCGGATTTTTTATGATTAATTTAATTGACTGAAATTGTAATGTGTTGATATTTGAGTTGTTTTAAATATGAAAATCTTAAATAAAATATATTGATATCAAAATATGTTGTTTTAAAAAAATTACAATGAAAAAAAGAATAAAAAAATGACAATGAAAAAAAGAAAAAAAAAATGACGTTTTTATATACAAAGATGGGTTAAAGTTATGAAAAATAAGACAAATATTAAAAATAACGTAGAGCTACTTTTGTTAGAAACATGAAACCTATTAGATGGAGACATGGCAAAAGAGCTAAGTTTGCTTTGAACATTATAGGATGGGTTGAAGCACTCCAAATGCATGACTTTGAATTAAAATGGCATATACAATACTGATTACTTAGCTACTTATTGTATTTTTTTTCATCATAGTAGCCTTCTATAGGTGACTATGTTTACTACACCAAATCATTATTGAAAGAATCATATATCCTTATTTCATACCTTTTTAAAAAAATCAAATATATGTGTTAAACACTAAAACAAGAGAATATGCGGATTTTTTATGATTAATTTTATTGACTTAAATTGTAATGTGTTGATATTTGAGTTGTTTTAAATATGAAAATCTAAAATAAAATATATTGATATCAAAATATGTTGTTTAAAAAAATTACAATGAAAAAAAGAAATAAAAAATGACGTTTTTATAGACAAAGATGGGTTAAAGTTATGAAAAATAAAACAAATATTGAAAATAACGTAGAGCTACTATTGTAAGAAACATGAAACTTATTAGATGGATACATGGCAAAAGAGCTATGTTTGCTTTGACCATTATAGGATGGGTTGAAGAACTCTAAATGCATGACTTTGAATTAAAATGGCATTTACAAATACTGATTACTTAGCTAATTATTGTATTTTTTTCTCATCATAGTAGCCTTCTTGAGGTGACTATGTTTACTACACCAAATCATTATTGAAAGAATCATTTATCCTTATTTCATACCTTTTTAAAAAAAATCAAATATATGTGTTAAACACTAAAACAAGAGAATATGCGGATTTTTTATGATTAATTTTATTGACTTAAATTGTAATGTGTTGATATTTGAGTTGTTTTAAATATGAAAATCTAAAATAAAATATATTGATATCAAAATATGTTGTTTAAAAAAATTACAATGAAAAAAAGAAATAAAAAAAAATGACGTTTTTATAGACAAAGATGGGTTAAAGTTATGAAAAATAAAACAAATATTGAAAATAACGTAGAGCTACTTTTGTAAGAAACATGAAACCTATTAGATGGATACATGGCAAAAGAGCTAAGTTTGCTTTGAACATTATAGGATGGGTTGAAGCACTCCAAATGCATGACTTTGAATTAAAATGGCATATACAAATACTGATTACTTAGCTACTTATTGTATTTTTTTTCATCATAGTAGCTTTCTTGAGGTGACTATGTTTACTACACCAAATCATTATTGAAAGAATCATTTATCCTTATTTCATATCTTTTTTAAAAAATCAAATATATGTGTTAAACACTAAAACAAGAGAATATGCGGATTTTTTATGATTAATTTTATTGACTTAATTCTAATGTGTTGATATTTGAGTTGTTTTAAATATGAAAATCTAAAATAAAATATATTGATATCAAAATATGTTGTTTAAAAAAATTACAATGAAAAAAAAAGAAATAAAAAAATGACGTTTTTATAGTCAAAGATGGGTTAAAGTTATGAAAAACAAGACAAATATTGAAAATAACGTAGAGCTACTTTTGTTAGAAACATGAAACCTATTAGATGGATACATGGCAAAAGAGCTAAGTTTGCTTTTTTACATTATAGGATGGGTTGAAGCACTCTAAATGCATGACTTTGAATTAAAATGGCATTTACAATTACTTATTACGTAACTACTGATTGTATTTTTTAATCATAGTAGCCTTTTCAAGGTGACTATGTTTACTACACCAAATCATTATTGAAAGAATCATTTATCCTTATTTCATATCTTTATATAAAAAAATCAAATATATGTGTTAAACAATAAAATAAGAGAATATGCAAATTTTTTATGATTAATTTAATTGACTGAAATTGTAATGTGTTGATATTTGAGTTGTTTTAAATATGAAAATCTTAAATAAAATATATTGATATCAAAATATGTTGTTTTAAAAAAATTACAATGAAAAAAAGAAGTAAAAAAATGACAATGAAAAAAAGAAATAAAAAAATGACGTTTTTATATACAAAGATGGGTTAAAGTTATGAAAAATAAGACAAATATTAAAAATAACGTAGAGCTACTTTTGTTAGAAACATGAAACCTATTAGATGGAGACATGGCAAAAGAGCTAAGTTTGCTTTGAACATTATAGGATGGGTTGAAGCACTCCAAATGCATGACTTTGAATTAAAATGGCATATACAAATACTGATTACTTAGCTACTTATTGTATTTTTTTTCATCATAGTAGCCTTCTATAGGTGACTATGTTTACTACACCAAATCATTATTGAAAGAATCATTTATCCTTATTTCATACCTTTTTAAAAAAATCAAATATATGTGTTAAACACTAAAACAAGAGAATATGCGGATTTTTTATGATTAATTTTATTGACTTAAATTGTAATGTGTTGATATTTGAGTTGTTTTAAATATGAAAATCTAAAATAATATATTGATATCAAAATATGTTGTTTAAAAAAATTACAATGAAAAAAAGAAATAAAAAAATGACGTTTTTATACACAAAGATGGGTTAAAGTTATGAAAAATAAAACAAATATTGAAAATAACGTAGAGCTACTATTGTAAGAAACATGAAACTTATTAGATGGATACATGGCAAAAGAGCTATGTTTGCTTTGAACATTATAGGATGGGTTGAAGCACTCCAAATGCATGACTTTGAATTAAAATGGCATATACAAATACTGATTACTTAGCTACTTATTGTATTTTTTTCTCATCATAGTAGCCTTCTTGAGGTGACTATGTTTACTACACCAAATCATTATTGAGAGAATCATTTATCCTTATTTCATACCTTTTTAAAAAAAATCAAATATATGTGTTTAACACTAAAACAAGAGAATATGCGGATTTTTTATGATTAATTTTATTGACTTAAATTCTAATGTGTTGATATTTGAGTTGTTTTAAATATGAAAATCTAAAATAAAATATATTGATATCAAAATATGTTGTTTAAAAAAATTACAATGAAAAAAAGAAATAAAAAAAATGACGTTTTTATAGTCAAAGATGGGTTAAAGTTATGAAAAACAAGACAAATAGTGAAAATAACGTAGAGCTACTTTTGTTATAAACATGAAACCTATTAGATGGATACATGGCAAAAGAGCTAAGTTTGCTTTTTTACATTATAGGATGGGTTGAAGCACTCTAAATGCATGACTTTGAATTAAAATGGCATTTACAATTACTTATTACGTAACTACTGATTGTATTTTTTAATCATAGTAGCCTTTTCAAGGTGACTATGTTTACTACACCAAATCATTATTGAAAGAATCATTTATCCTTATTTCATATCTTTTTATAAAAAATCAAATATATGTGTTAAACAATAAAATAAGAGAATATGCGGATTTTTTATGATTAATTTAATTGACTGAAATTGTAATGTGTTGATATTTGAGTTGTTTTAAATATGAAAATCTTAAATAAAATATATTGATATCAAAATATGTTGTTTTAAAAAAATTACAATGAAAAAAAGAATAAAAAAAATGACAATGAAAAAAGAAATTAAAAATGACGTTTTTATATACAAAGATGGGTTAAAGTTATGAAAAATAAGACAAATATTAAAAATAACGTAGAGCTACTTTTGTTAGAAACATGAAACCTATTAGATGGAGACATGGCAAAAGAGCTAAGTTTGCTTTGAACATTATAGGATGGGTTGAAGCACTCCAAATGCATGACTTTGAATTAAAATGGCATATACAAATACTGATTACTTAGCTACTTATTGTATTTTTTTTCATCATAGTAGCCTTCTATAGGTGACTATGTTTACTACACCAAATCATTATTGAAAGAATCATATATCCTTATTTCATACCTTTTTAAAAAAATCAAATATATGTGTTAAACACTAAAACAAGAGAATATGCGGATTTTTTATGATTAATTTTATTGACTTAAATTGTAATGTGTTGATATTTGAGTTGTTTTAAATATGAAAATCTAAAATAAAATATATTGATATCAAAATATGTTGTTTAAAAAAATTACAATGAAAAAAAGAAATAAAAAAAATGACGTTTTTATAGACAAAGATGGGTTAAAGTTATGAAAAATAAAACAAATATTGAAAATAACGTAGAGCTACTTTTGTAAGAAACATGAAACCTATTAGATGGATACATGGCAAAAGAGCTAAGTTTGCTTTGAACATTATAGGATGGGTTGAAGCACTCCAAATGCATGACTTTGAATTAAAATGGCATATACAAATACTGATTACTTAGCTACTTATTGTATTTTTTTTTCATCATAGTAGCTTTCTTGAGGTGACTATGTTTACTACATCAAATCATTATTGAAAGAATCATTTATCCTTATTTCATATCTTTTTTAAAAAAATCAAATATATGTGTTAAACACTAAAACAAGAGAATATGGAGATTTTTTACGATTAATTTTATTGACTTATATTCTAATGCGTTGATATTTGAGTTGTTTTAAATATGAAAATCTAAAATAAAATATATTGATATCAAAATATGTTGTTTAAAAAAATTACAATGAAAAAAAAAAGAAATAAAAAAAATGACGTTTTTATAGTCAAAGATGGGTTAAAGTTATGAAAAACAAGACAAATAGTGAAAATAACGTAGAGCTACTTTTGTTATAAACATGAAACCTATTAGATGGATACATGGCAAAAGAGCTAAGTTTGCTTTTTTACATTATAGGATGGGTTGAAGCACTCTAAATGCATGACTTTGAATTAAAATGGCATTACAATTACTTATTACGTAACTACTGATTGTATTTTTTAATCATAGTAGCCTTTTCAAGGTGACTATGTTTACTACACCAAATCATTATTGAAAGAATCATTTATCCTTATTTCATATCTTTATATAAAAAAATCAAATATATGTGTTAAACAATAAAATAAGAGAATATGCAAATTTTTTATGATTAATTTAATTGACTGAAATTGTAATGTGTTGATATTTGAGTTGTTTTAAATATGAAAATCTTAAATAAAATATATTGATATCAAAATATGTTGTTTTAAAAAAATTACAATGAAAAAAAGAAATAAAAAAATGACAATGAAAAAAAGAAATAAAAAAATGACGTTTTTATATACAAAGATGGGTTAAAGTTATGAAAAATAAGACAAATATTAAAAATAACGTGGAGCTACTTTTGTTAGAAACATGAAACCTATTAGATGGAGACATGGCAAAGGAGCTAAGTTTGCTTTGAACATTATAGGATGGGTTGAAGCACGCCAAATGCATGACTTTGAATTAAAATGGCATATACAAATACTGATTACTTAGCTACTTATTGTATTTTTTTTCATCATAGTAGCCTTCTATAGGTGACTATGTTTACTACACCAAATCATTATTGAAAGAATCATTTATCCTTATTTCATACCTTTTTAAAAAAAATCAAATATATGTGTTAAACACTAAAACAAGAGAATATGCGGATTTTTTATGATTAATTTTATTGACTTAAATTCTAATGTGTTGATATTTGAGTTGTTTTAAATATGAAAATCTTAAACAAAATATATTGATATCAAAATATGTTGTTTTAAAAAAATTACAATGAAAAAAAGAAATAAAAATTATGACAATGAAAAAAAGAAATTAAAAAATGACGTTTTTATATACAAAGATGGGTTAAAGTTATGAAAAATAAGACAAATATTAAAAATAACGTAGAGCTACTTTTGTTAGAAACATGAAACCTATTAGATGGAGACATGGCAAAAGAGCTAAGTTTGCTTTGAACATTATAGGATGGGTTGAAGCACTCCAAATGCATGACTTTGAATTAAAATGGCATATACAAATACTGATTACTTAGCTACTTATTGTATTTTTTTTCATCATAGTAGCCTTCTATAGGTGACTATGTTTACTACACCAAATCATTATTGAAAGAATCATTTATCCTTATTTCATACCTTTTTAAAAAAAATCAAATATATGTGTTAAACACTAAAACAAGAGAATATGCGGATTTTTTATGATTAATTTTATTGACTTAAATTGTAATGTGTTGATATTTGAGTTGTTTTAAATATGAAAATCTAAAATAAAATATATTGATATCAAAATATGTTGTTTAAAAAAATTACAATGAAAAAAAGAAATAAAAAAAATGACGTTTTTATAGACAAAGATGGGTTAAAGTTATGAAAAATAAAACAAATATTGAAAATAACGTAGAGCTACTTTTGTAAGAAACATGAAACCTATTAGATGGATACATGGCAAAAGAGCTAAGTTTGCTTTGAACATTATAGGATGGGTTGAAGCACTCCAAATGCATGACTTTGAATTAAAATGGCATATACAAATACTGATTACTTAGCTACTTATTGTATTTTTTTTTCATCATAGTAGCTTTCTTGAGGTGACTATGTTTACTACATCAAATCATTATTGAAAGAATCATTTATCCTTATTTCATATCTTTTTTAAAAAAATCAAATATATGTGTTAAACACTAAAACAAGAGAATATGGGATTTTTTATGATTAATTTTATTGACTTAAATTCTAATGTGTTGATATTTGAGTTGTTTTAAATATGAAAATCTAAAATAAAATATATTGATATCAAAATATGTTGTTTAAAAAAATTACAATGAAAAAAAAGAAATAAAAAAAATGACGTTTTTATAGTCAAAGATGGGTTAAAGTTATGAAAAACAAGACAAATATTGAAAATAACGTAGAGCTACTTTTGTTAGAAACATGAAACCTATTAGATGGATACATGGCAAAAGAGCTAAGTTTGCTTTTTACATTATAGGATGGGTTGAAGCACTCTAAATGCATGACTTTGAATTAAAATGGCATTTACAATTACTTATTACGTAACTACTGATTGTATTTTTTAATCATAGTAGCCTTTTCAAGGTGACTATGTTTACTACACCAAATCATTATTGAAAGAATCATTTATCCTTATTTCATATCTTTTATAAAAAAATCAAATATATGTGTTAAACACTAAAATAAGAGAATATGCGGATTTTTTATGATTAATTTAATTGACTGAAATTGTAATGTGTTGATATTTGAGTTGTTTTAAATATGAAAATCTTAAATAAAATATATTGATATCAAAATATGTTGTTTTAAAAAAATTACAATGAAAAAAAGAATAAAAAAATGACAATGAAAAAAAGAAATAAAAAAATGACGTTTTTATATACAAAGATGGGTTAAAGTTATGAAAAATAAGACAAATATTAAAAATAACGTAGAGCTACTTTTGTTAGAAACATGAAACCTATTAGATGGAGACATGGCAAAAGAGCTAAGTTTGCTTTGAACATTATAGGATGGGTTGAAGCACTCCAAATGCATGACTTTGAATTAAAATGGCATATACAATACTGATTACTTAGCTACTTATTGTATTTTTTTTCATCATAGTAGCCTTCTATAGGTGACTATGTTTACTACACCAAATCATTATTGAAAGAATCATATATCCTTATTTCATACCTTTTTAAAAAAATCAAATATATGTGTTAAACACTAAAACAAGAGAATATGCGGATTTTTTATGATTAATTTTATTGACTTAAATTGTAATGTGTTGATATTTGAGTTGTTTTAAATATGAAAATCTAAAATAAAATATATTGATATCAAAATATGTTGTTTAAAAAAATTACAATGAAAAAAAGAAATAAAAAATGACGTTTTTATACAAAGATGGGTTAAAGTTATGAAAAATAAAACAAATATTGAAAATAACGTAGAGCTACTTTTGTAAGAAACATGAAACCTATTAGATGGATACATGGCAAAAGAGCTAAGTTTGCTTTGAACATTATAGGATGGGTTGAAGCACTCCAAATGCATGACTTTGAATTAAAATGGCATATACAAATACTGATTACTTAGCTACTTATTGTATTTTTTTTCATCATAGTAGCCTTCTTGAGGTGACTATGTTTACTACACCAAATCATTATTGAAAGAATCATTTATCCTTATTTCATACCTTTTTAAAAAAATCAAATATATGTGTTAAACACTAAAACAAGAGAATATGCGGATTTTTTATGATTAATTTTATTGACTTAAATTCTAATGTGTTGATATTTGAGTTGTTTTAAATATGAAAATCTAAAATAAAATATATTGATATCAAAATATGTTGTTTAAAAAAATTACAATGAAAAAAAGAAATAAAAAAATGACGTTTTTATAGTCAAAGATGGGTTAAAGTTATGAAAAAAAGACAAATATTGAAAATAACGTAGAGCTACTTTTGTTAGAAACATGAAACCTATTAGATGGATACATGGCAAAAGAGCTAAGTTTGCTTTTTTACATTATAGGATGGGTTGAAGCACTCTAAATGCATGACTTTGAATTAAAATGGCATTTACAATTACTTATTACGTAACTACTGATTGTATTTTTTAATCATAGTAGCCTTTTCAAGGTGACTATGTTTACTACACCAAATCATTATTGAAAGAATCATTTATCCTTATTTCATATCTTTTTATAAAAAAATCAAATATATGTGTTAAACAATAAAATAAGAGAATATGCGGATTTTTTATGATTAATTTATTGACTGAAATTGTAATGTGTTGATATTTGAGTTGTTTTAAATATGAAAATCTTAAATAAAATATATTGATATCAAAATATGTTGTTTTAAAAAAATTACAATGAAAAAAAGAAAAAAAAAGACAATGAAAAAAAGAAATTAAAAAATGACGTTTTTATATACAAAGATGGGTTAAAGTTATGAAAAATAAGACAAATATTAAAATAACGTAGAGCTACTTTTGTTAGAAACATGAAACCTATTAGATGGAGACATGGCAAAAGAGCTAAGTTTGCTTTGAACATTATAGGATGGGTTGAAGCACTCCAAATGCATGACTTTGAATTAAAATGGCATATACAAATACTGATTACTTAGCTACTTATTGTATTTTTTTCATCATAGTAGCCTTCTATAGGTGACTATGTTTACTACACCAAATCATTATTGAAAGAATCATATATCCTTATTTCATACCTTTTTAAAAAAATCAAATATATGTGTTAAACACTAAAACAAGAGAATATGCGGATTTTTTATGATTAATTTTATTGACTTAAATTCTAATGTGTTGATATTTGAGTTGTTTTAAATATTAAAATCAAAAATAAAATATATTGATATCAAAATATGTTGTTTAAAAAAATTACAATGAAAAAAAGAAATAAAAAAAATGACGTTTTTATAGTCAAAGATGGGTTAAAGTTATGAAAAAAAAACAAATATTGAAAATAACGTAGAGCTACTTTTGTAAGAAACATGAAACCTATTAGATGGATACATGGCAAAAGAGCTAAGTTTGCTTTGAACATTATAGGATGGGTTGAAGCACTCCAAATGCATGACTTTGAATTAAAATGGCATATACAAATACTGATTACTTCGCTACTACTTGTATTTTTTTCTCATCATAGTAGCCTTCTTGAGGTGACTATGTTTACTACACCAAATCATTATTGAGAGAATCATTTATCCTTATTTCATACCTTTTTAAAAAAATCAAATATATGTGTTAAACACTAAAACAAGAGAATATGCGGATTTTTTATGATTAATTTTATTGACTTAAATTGTAATGTGTTGATATTTGAGTTGTTTTAAATATGAAAATCAAAAATAAAATATATTGATATCAAAATATGTTGTTTAAAAAAATTACAATGAAAAAAAGAAATAAAAAAAATGACGTTTTTATAGTCAAAGATGGGTTAAAGTTATGAAAAAAAAAACAAATATTGAAAATAACGTAGAGCTACTTTTGTAAGAAACATGAAACCTATTAGATGGATACATGGCAAAAGAGCTAAGTTTGTTTTTTTACATTATAGGATGGGTTGAAGCACTCTAAATGCATGACTTTGAATTAAAATGGCATTTACAATTACTTATTACGTAACTACTGATTGTATTTTTTAATCATAGTAGCCTTTTCAAGGTGACTATGTTTACTACACCAAATCATTATTGAAAGAATCATTTACCCTTATTTCATACCTTTTTATAAAAAAATCAAATATATGAGTTAAACAATAAAATAAGAGAATATGCGGATTTTTTATGATTAATTTAATTGACTGAAATTGTAATGTGTTGATATTTGAGTTGTTTTAAATATGAAAATCTTAATAAAATATATTGATATCAAAATATGTTGTTTAAAAAAATTACAATGAAAAAAAGAAATAAAAAAATGACAATGAAAAAAAGAACTTAAAAAATGACGTTTTTATATACAAAGATGGGTTAAAGTTATGAAAAATAAAACAAATATTAAAAATAACGTAGAGCTACTTTTGTTAGAAACATGAAACCTATTAGATGGAGACATGGCAAAAGAGCTAAGTTTGCTTTGAACATTATAGGATGGGTTGAAGCACTCCAAATGCATGACTTTGAATTAAAATGGCATATACAAATACTGATTACTTAGCTACTTATTGTATTTTTTTTCATCATAGTAGCCTTCTATAGGTGACTATGTTTACTACACCAAATCATTATTGAAAGAATCATATATCCTTATTTCATACCTTTTTAAAAAAATCAAATATATGTGTTAAACACTAAAACAAGAGAATATGCGGATTTTTTATGATTAATTTTATTGACTTAAATTGTAATGTGTTGATATTTGAGTTGTTTTAAATATGAAAATCTAAAATAAAATATATTGATATCAAAATATGTTGTTTAAAAAAATTACAATGAAAAAAAGAAATAAAAAAATGACGTTTTTATAGACAAAAAGATGGGTTAAAGTTATGAAAAATAATACAAATATTGAAAATAACGTAGAGCTACTTTTGTAAGAAACATGAAACCTATTAGATGGATACATGGCAAAAGAGCTAAGTTTGCTTTGAACATTATAGGATGGGTTGAAGCACTCCAAATGCATGACTTTGAATTAAAATGGCATATACAAATACTGATTACTTAGCTACTTATTGTATTTTTTTTCATCATAGTAGCTTTCTTGAGGTGACTATGTTTACTCAAATCATTATTGAAAGAATCATTTATCCTTATTTCATATCTTTTTTTAAAAATTCAAATATATGTGTTAAACACTAAAACAAGAGAATATGCGGATTTTTTACGATTAATTTTATTGACTTATATTCTAATGTGTTGATATTTGAGTTGTTTTAAATATGAAAATCTAAAATAAAATATATTGATATCAAAATATGTTGTTTAAAAAAATTACAATGAAAAAAAGAAATAAAAAAAATGACGTTTTTATAGTCAAAGATGGGTTAAAGTTATGAAAAACAAGACAAATAGTGAAAATAACGTAGAGCTACTTTTGTTATAAACATGAAACCTATTAGATGGATACATAGCAAAAGAGCTCAGTTTGCTTTTTTTTACATTATAGGATGGGTTGAAGCACTCTAAATGCATGACTTTGAAATAAAATGGCATTTACAAGTACTTATTACGTAACTACTGATTGTATTTTTAATCATAGTAGCATTTTCAAGGTGACTATGTTTACTACACCAAATCATTATTGAAAGAATCATTTATCCTTATTTCATATCTTTTTATAAAAAAATCAAATATATGTGTTAAACAATAAAATAAGAGAATATGCAAATTTTTTATGATTAATTTAATTGACTGAAATTGTAATGTGTTGATATTTGAGTTGTTTTAAATATGAAAATCTTAAATAAAATATATTGATATCAAAATATGTTGTTTTAAAAAAATTACAATGAAAAAAAGAAATAAAAATATGACAATGAAAAAAAGAAATTAAAAAATGACGTTTTTATATACAAAGATGGGTTAAAGTTATGAAAAATAAGACAAATATTAAAAATAACGTAGAGCTACTTTTGTTAGAAACATGAAACCTATTAGATGGAGACATGGCAAAAGAGCCAAGTTTGCTTTGAACATTATAGGATGGGTTGAAGCACTCCAAATGCATGACTTTGAATTAAAATGGCATATACAAATACTGATTACTTAGCTACTTATTGTATTTTTTTTCATCATAGTAGCCTTCTATAGGTGACTATGTTTACTACACCAAATCATTATTGAAAGAATCATTTATCCTTATTTCATACCTTTTTAAAAAAAATCAAATATATGTGTTAAACACTAAAACAAGAGAATATGCGGATTTTTTATGATTAATTTTATTGACTTAAATTGTAATGTGTTGATATTTGAGTTGTTTTAAATATGAAAATCTAAAATAAAATATATTGATATCAAAATATGTTGTTTAAAAAAATTACAATGAAAAAAAGAAATAAAAAAATGACGTTTTTATAGACAAAGATGGGTTAAAGTTATGAAAAATAAAACAAATATTGAAAATAACGTAGAGCTACTTTTGTAAGAAACATGAAACCTATTAGATGGATACATGGCAAAAGAGCTAAGTTTGCTTTGAACATTATAGGATGGGTTGAAGCACTCCAAATGCATGACTTTGAATTAAAATGGCATATACAAATACTGATTACTTAGCTACTTATTGTATTTTTTTTTCATCATAGTAGCTTTCTTGAGGTGACTATGTTTACTACATCAAATCATTATTGAAAGAATCATTTATCCTTATTTCATATCTTTTTAAAAAAAATCAAATATATGTGTTAAACACTAAAACAAGAGAATATGCGGATTTTTTATGATTAATTTTATTGACTTAAATTGTAATGTGTTGATATTTGAGTTGTTTTAAATATGAAAATCTAAAATAAAATATATTGATATCAAAATATGTTGTTTAAAAAAATTACAATGAAAAAAAGAAATAAAAAAATGACGTTTTTATAGTCAAAGATGGGTTAAAGTTATGAAAAATAAAACAAATATTGAAAATAACGTAGAGCTACTTTTGTAAGAAACATGAAACCTATTAGATGGATACATGGCAAAAGAGCTAAGTTTGCTTTGAACATTATAGGATGGGTTGAAGCACTCCAAATGCATGACTTTGAATTAAAATGGCATATACAAATACTGATTACTTAGCTACTTATTGTATTTTTTTCATCATAGTAGCCTTCTTGAGGTGACTATGTTTACTACACCAAATCATTATTGAAAGAATCATATATCCTTATTTCATACCTTTTTAAAAAAATCAAATATATGTGTTAAACACTAAAACAAGAGAATATGCGGATTTTTTATGATTAATTTTATTGACTTAAATTGTAATGTGTTGATATTTGAGTTGTTTTAAATATGAAAATCTAAAATAAAATATATTGATATCAAAATATGTTGTTTAAAAAAATTACAATGAAAAAAAGAAAAAAAAAAATGACGTTTTTATAGACAAAGATGGGTTAAAGTTATGAAAAATAAAACAAATATTGAAAATAACGTAGAGCTACTTTTGTAAGAAACATGAAACCTATTAGATGGATACATGGCAAAAGAGCTAAGTTTGCTTTGAACATTATAGGATGGGTTGAAGCACTCCAAATGCATGACTTTGAATTAAAATGGCATATACAAATACTGATTACTTAGCTACTTATTGTATTTTTTTCATCATAGTAGCCTTTCTTGAGGTGACTATGTTTACTACACCAAATCATTATTGAAAGAATCATTTATCCTTATTTCATATCTTTTTAAAAAAATCAAATATATGTGTTAAACACTAAAACAAGAGAATATGCGGATTTTTTATGATTAATTTTATTGACTTAAATTGTAATGTGTTGATATTTGAGTTGTTTTAAATATGAAAATCTAAAATAAAATATATTGATATCAAAATATGTTGTTTAAAAAAATTACAATGAAAAAAAGAAATAAAAAAAATGACGTTTTTATAGTCAAAGATGGGTTAAAGTTATGAAAAATAAGACAAATATTGAAAATAACGTAGAGCTACTTTTGTTAGAAACATGAAACCTATTAGATGGATACATGGCAAAAGAGCTAAGTTTGCTTTTTTACATTATAGGATGGGTTGAAGCACTCTAAATGCATGACTTTGAATTAAAATGGCATTACAATTACTTATTACGTAACTACTGATTGTATTTTTTAATCATAGTAGCCTTTTCAAGGTGACTATGTTTACTACACCAAATCATTATTGAAAGAATCATTTATCCTTATTTCATATCTTTTTATAAAAAAATCAAATATATGTGTTAAACAAAAAATAAGAGAATATGCGGATTTTTTATGATTAATTTAATTGACTGAAATTGTAATGTGTTGATATTTGAGTTGTTTTAAATATGAAAATCTTAAATAAAATATATTGATATCAAAATATGTTGTTTAAAAAAATTACAATGAAAAAAAGAAAAAAAAAAGACAATGAAAAAAGAAATTAAAAAATGACGTTTTTATATACAAAGATGGGTTAAAGTTATGAAAAATAAGACAAATATTAAAATAACGTAGAGCTACTTTTGTTAGAAACATGAAACCTATTAGATGGAGACATGGCAAAAGAGCTAAGTTTGCTTTGAACATTATAGGATGGGTTGAAGCACTCCAAATGCATGACTTTGAATTAAAATGGCATATACAAATACTGATTACTTAGCTACTTATTGTATTTTTTTCATCATAGTAGCCTTCTATAGGTGACTATGTTTACTACACCAAATCATTATTGAAAGAATCATTTATCCTTATTTCATACCTTTTTAAAAAAAATCAAATATATGTGTTAAACACTAAAACAAGAGAATATGCGGATTTTTTATGATTAATTTTATTGACTTAAATTGTAATGTGTTGATATTTGAGTTGTTTTAAATATGAAAATCTAAAATAAAATATATTGATATCAAAATATGTTGTTTAAAAAAATTACAATGAAAAAAAGAAATAAAAAAAAATGACGTTTTTATAGACAAAGATGGGTTAAAGTTATGAAAAATAAAACAAATATTGAAAATAACGTAGAGCTACTTTTGTAAGAAACATGAAACCTATTAGATGGATACATGGCAAAAGAGCTAAGTTTGCTTTGAACATTATAGGATGGGTTGAAGCACTCCAAATGCATGACTTTGAATTAAAATGGCATATACAAATACTGATTACTTAGCTACTTATTGTATTTTTTTTTCATCATAGTAGCTTTCTTGAGGTGACTATGTTTACTACATCAAATCATTATTGAAAGAATCATTTATCCTTATTTCATATCTTTTTAAAAAAAATCAAATATATGTGTTAAACACTAAAACAAGAGAATATGCGGATTTTTATGATTAATTTTATTGACTTAAATTCTAATGTGTTGATATTTGAGTTGTTTTAAATATAACAATCTAAAATAAAATATATTGATATCAAAATATGTTGTTTAAAAAAATTACAATGAAAAAAAGAAATAAAAAAATGACGTTTTTATAGTCAAAGATGGGTTAAAGTTATGAAAAATAAGACAAATAGTGAAAATAACGTAGAGCTACTTTTGTTAAAACATGAAACCTATTAGATGGATACATGGCAAAAGAGCTAAGTTTGCTTTTTTACATTATAGGATGGGTTGAAGCACTCTAAATGCATGACTTTGAATTAAAATGGCATTTACAAATACTTATTACGTAACTACTGATTGTATTTTTTAATCATAGTAGCCTTTTCAAGGTGACTATGTTTACTACACCAAATCATTATTGAAAGAATCATTTATCCTTATTTCATACCTTTTATAAAAAAATCAAATATATGTGTTAAACACTAAAATAAGAGAATATGCGGATTTTTTATGATTAATTTAATTGACTGAAATTGTAATGTGTTGATATTTGAGTTGTTTTAAATATGAAAATCTTAAATAAAATATATTGATATCAAAATATGTTGTTTTAAAAAAATTACAATGAAAAAAAGAAATAAAAAATGACAATGAAAAAAAGAAATAAAAAATGACATTTTTATATACAAAGATGGGTTAAAGTTATGAAAAATAAGACAAATATTAAAAATAACGTAGAGCTACTTTTGTTAGAAACATGAAACCTATTAGATGGAGACATGGCAAAAGAGCTAAGTTTGCTTTGAACATTATAGGATGGGTTGAAGCACTCCAAATGCATGACTTTGAATTAAAATGGCATATACAAATACTGATTACTTAGCTACTTATTGTATTTTTTTCATCATAGTAGCCTTCTATAGGTGACTATGTTTACTACACCAAATCATTATTGAAAGAATCATATATCCTTATTTCATACCTTTTTAAAAAAATCAAATATATGTGTTAAACACTAAAACAAGAGAATATGCGGATTTTTTATGATTAATTTTATTGACTTAAATTGTAATGTGTTGATATTTGAGTTGTTTTAAATATGAAAATCTAAAATAAAATATATTGATATCAAAATATGTTGTTTAAAAAAATTACAATGAAAAAAAGAAATAAAAAAAATGACGTTTTTATAGACAAAGATGGGTTAAAGTTATGAAAAATAAACAAATATTGAAAATAACGTAGAGCTACTTTTGTAAGAAACATGAAACCTATTAGATGGATACATGGCAAAAGAGCTAAGTTTGCTTTGAACATTATAGGATGGGTTGAAGCACTCCAAATGCATGACTTTGAATTAAAATGGCATATACAAATACTGATTACTTAGCTACTTATTGTATTTTTTTTCATCATAGTAGCTTTCTTGAGGTGACTATGTTTACTACACCAAATCATTATTGAAAGAATCATTTATCCTTATTTCATATCTTTTTAAAAAAAATCAAATATATGTGTTAAACACTAAAACAAGAGAATATGCGGATTTTTTATGATTAATTTTATTGACTTAATTCTAATGTGTTGATATTTGAGTTGTTTTAAATATGAAAATCTAAAATAAAATATATTGATATCAAAATATGTTGTTTAAAAAAATTACAATGAAAAAAAAGAAATAAAAAAAATGACGTTTTTATAGTCAAAGATGGGTTAAAGTTATGAAAAATAAGACAAATATTGAAAATAACGTAGAGCTACTTTGTTAGAAACATGAAACCTATTAGATGGATACATGGCAAAAGAGCTAAGTTTGCTTTTTACATTATAGGATGGGTTGAAGCACTCTAAATGCATGACTTTGAATTAAAATGGCATTTACAATTACTTATTACGTAACTACTGATTGTATTTTTTAATCATAGTAGCCTTTCAAGGTGACTATGTTTACTACACCAAATCATTATTGAAAGAATCATTTATCCTTATTTCATATCTTTTTATAAAAAATCAAATATATGTGTTAAACAATAAAATAAGAGAATATGCGGATTTTTTATGATTAATTTAATTGACTGAAATTGTAATGTGTTGATATTTGAGTTGTTTTAAATATGAAAATCTTAAATAAAATATATTGATATCAAAATATGTTGTTTTAAAAAAATTACAATGAAAAAAAGAAAAAAAAAAGACAATGAAAAAAAGAAATTAAAAAATGACGTTTTTATATACAAAGATGGGTTAAAGTTATGAAAAATAAGACAAATATTAAAAATAACGTAGAGTTACTTTTGTTAGAAACATGAAACCTATTAGATGGAGACATGGCAAAAGAGCTAAGTTTGCTTTGAACATTATAGGATGGGTTGAAGCACTCCAAATGCATGACTTTGAATTAAAATGGCATATACAAATACTGATTACTTAGCTACTTATTGTATTTTTTTTCATCATAGTAGCCTTCTATAGGTGACTATGTTTACTACACCAAATCATTATTGAAAGAATCATTTATCCTTATTTCATACCTTTTTAAAAAAAATCAAATATATGTGTTAAACACTAAAACAAGAGAATATGCGGATTTTTTATGATTAATTTTATTGACTTAAATTGTAATGTGTTGATATTTGAGTTGTTTTAAATATGAAAATCTAAAATAAAATATATTGATATCAAATATGTTGTTTAAAAAAAATTACAATGAAAAAAAGAAATAAAAAAAATGACGTTTTTATAGACAAAGATGGGTTAAAGTTATGAAAAATAAAACAAATATTGAAAATAACGTAGAGCTACTTTTGTAAGAAACATGAAACCTATTAGATGGATACATGGCAAAAGAGCTAAGTTTGCTTTGAACATTATAGGATGGGTTGAAGCACTCCAAATGCATGACTTTGAATTAAAATGGCATATACAAATACTGATTACTTAGCTACTTATTGTATTTTTTTTCATCATAGTAGCTTTCTTGAGGTGACTATGTTTACTACACCAAATCATTATTGAAAGAATCATTTATCCTTATTTCATATCTTTTTAAAAAAAATCAAATATATGTGTTAAACACTAAAACAAGAGAATATGCGGATTTTTTATGATTAATTTTATTGACTTATATTCTAATGTGTTGATATTTGAGTTGTTTTAAATATTAAAATCTAAAATAAAATATATTGATATCAAAATATGTTGTTTAAAAAAATTACAATGAAAAAAAGAAATAAAAAAAATGACGTTTTTATAG
Source organism: Lathyrus oleraceus (assembly GCF_024323335.1). Lineage (NCBI taxonomy): Eukaryota > Viridiplantae > Streptophyta > Magnoliopsida > Fabales > Fabaceae > Lathyrus > Lathyrus oleraceus. The sequence goes on from NC_066580.1 coordinate 258,042,578, forward strand.
TCAAAGATGGGTTAAAGTTATGAAAAAAAAACAAATATTGAAAATAACGTAGAGCTACTTTTGTTAGAAACATGAAACCTATTAGATGGATACATAGCAAAAGAGCTAAGTTTGCTTTTTTTACATTATAGGATGGGTTGAAGCACTCTAAATGCATGACTTTGAAATAAAATGGCATTTACAAGTACTTATTACGTAACTACTGATTGTATTTTTTAATCATAGTAGCATTTTCAAGGTGACTATGTTTACTACACCAAATCATTATTGAAAGAATCATTTATCCTTATTTCATACCTTTTATAAAAAAATCAAATATATGTGTTAAACACTAAAATAAGAGAATATGCGATTTTTTATGATTAATTTAATTGACTGAAATTGTAATGTGTTGATATTTGAGTTGTTTTAAATATGAAAATCTTAAATAAAATATATTGATATCAAAATATGTTGTTTTAAAAAAATTACAATGAAAAAAAGAATAAAAAAATGACAATGAAAAAAAGAAATAAAAAATGACATTTTTATATACAAAGATGGGTTAAAGTTATTAAAAATAAGACAAATATTAAAAATAACGTAGAGCTACTTTTGTTAGAAACATGAAACCTATTAGATGGAGACATGGCAAAAGAGCTAAGTTTGCTTTGAACATTATAGGATGGGTTGAAGCACTCCAAATGCATGACTTTGAATTAAAATGGCATATACAAATACTGATTACTTAGCTACTTATTGTATTTTTTTCATCATAGTAGCCTTCTAGGTGACTATGTTTACTACACCAAATCATTATTGAAAGAATCATTTATCCTTATTTCATACCTTTTTAAAAAATCAAATATATGTGTTAAACACTAAAACAAGAGAATATGCGGATTTTTTATGATTAATTTTATTGACTTAAATTGTAATGTGTTGATATTTGAGTTGTTTTAAATATGAAAATCTAAAATAAAATATATTGATATCAAAATATGTTGTTTAAAAAAATTACAATGAAAAAAAGAAATAAAAAAATGACGTTTTTATAGACAAAGATGGGTTAAAGTTATGAAAAATAAAACAAATATTGAAAATAACGTAGAGCTACTTTTGTAAGAAACATGAAACCTATTAGATGGATACATGGCAAAAGAGCTAAGTTTGCTTTGAACATTATAGGATGGGTTGAAGCACTCCAAATGCATGACTTTGAATTAAAATGGCATATACAAATACTGATTACTTAGCTACTTATTGTATTTTTTTTCATCATAGTAGCCTTCTATAGGTGACTATGTTTACTACACCAAATCATTATTGAAAGAATCATATATCCTTATTTCATACCTTTTTAAAAAAATCAAATATATGTGTTAAACACTAAAACAAGAGAATATGCGGATTTTTTATGATTAATTTTATTGACTTAAATTGTAATGTGTTGATATTTGAGTTGTTTAAATATGAAAATCTAAAATAAAATATATTGATATCAAAATATGTTGTTTAAAAAAATTACAATGAAAAAAAGAAATAAAAAAATGACGTTTTTATAGACAAAGATGGGTTAAAGTTATGAAAAATAAAACAAATATTTGAAAATAACGTAGAGCTACTTTTGTAAGAAACATGAAACCTATTAGATGGATACATGGCAAAAGAGCTAAGTTTGCTTTGAACATTATAGGATGGGTTGAAGCACTCCAAATGCATGACTTTGAATTAAAATGGCATATACAAATACTGATTACTTAGCTACTTATTGTATTTTTTTTCATCATAGTAGCCTTCTATAGGTGACTATGTTTACTACACCAAATCATTATTGAAAGAATCATATATCCTTATTTCATACCTTTTTAAAAAAATCAAATATATGTGTTAAACACTAAAACAAGAGAATATGCGGATTTTTTATGATTAATTTTATTGACTTAAATTGTAATGTGTTGATATTTGAGTTGTTTTAAATATGAAAATCTAATAAAATATATTGATATCAAAATATGTTGTTTAAAAAAATTACAATGAAAAAAGAAATAAAAAAAATGACGTTTTTATAGACAAAGATGGGTTAAAGTTATGAAAAATAAAACAATATTGAAAATAACGTAGAGCTACTTTTGTAAGAAACATGAAACCTATTAGATGGATACATGGCAAAAGAGCTAAGTTTGCTTTGAACATTATAGGATGGGTTGAAGCACTCCAAATGCATGACTTTGAATTAAAATGGCATATACAAATACTGATTACTTAGCTACTTATTGTATTTTTTTTCATCATAGTAGCCTTCTATAGGTGACTATGTTTACTACACCAAATCATTATTGAAAGAATCATTTATCCTTATTTCATATCTTTTTTAAAAAAATCAAATATATGTGTTAAACACTAAAACAAGAGAATATGCGGATTTTTTATGATTAATTTTATTGACTTAAATTGTAATGTGTTGATATTTGAGTTGTTTTAAATATGAAAATCTAAAATAAAATATATTGATATCAAAATATGTTGTTTAAAAAAATTACAATGAAAAAAAGAAATAAAAAAAATGACGTTTTTATAGTCAAAGATGGGTTAAAGTTATGAAAACAAGACAAATATTGAAAATAACGTAGAGCTACTTTTGTTAGAACATGAAACCTATTAGATGGATACATGGCAAAAGAGCTAAGTTTGCTTTTTTTACATTATAGGATGGGTTGAAGCACTCTAAATGCATGACTTTGAATAAAATGGCATTTACAATTACTTATTACTAACTACTGATTGTATTTTTTATCATAGTAGCCTTTTCAAGGTGACTATGTTTACTACACCAAATCATTATTGAAAGAATCATTTATCCTTATTTCATACCTTTTTAAAAAAATCAAATATATGTGTTAAACAATAAAATAAGAGAATATGCGGATTTTTTATGATTAATTTAATTGACTGAAATTGTAATGTGTTGATATTTGAGTTGTTTAAATATGAAAATCTTAAATAAAATATATTGATATCAAAATATGTTGTTTAAAAAAATTACAATGAAAAAAAGAATAAAAAATGACAATGAAAAAAAGAAATAAAATGACGTTTTTATATACAAAGATGGGTTAAAGTTATGAAAAATAAGACAAATATTAAAATAACGTAGAGCTACTTTTGTTAGAAACATGAAACCTATTAGATGGAGACATGGCAAAAGAGCTAAGTTTGCTTTGAACATTATAGGATGGGTTGAAGCACTCCAAATGCATGACTTTGAATTAAAATGGCATATACAAATACTGATTACTTAGCTACTTATTGTATTTTTTTCATCATAGTAGCCTTCTATAGGTGACTATGTTTACTACACCAAATCATTATTGAAAGAATCATTTATCCTTATTTCATACCTTTTTAAAAAAATCAAATATATGTGTTAAACACTAAAACAAGAGAATATGCGGATTTTTTTGATTAATTTTATTGACTTAAATTGTAATGTGTTGATATTTGAGTTGTTTTAAATATGAAAATCTAAAATAAATATATTGATATCAAAATATGTTGTTTAAAAAATTACAATGAAAAAAGAAATAAAAAAATGACGTTTTTATAGACAAAGATGGGTTAAAGTTATGAAATAAAACAAATATTGAAAATAACGTAGAGCTACTTTTGTAAGAAACATGAAACCTATTAGATGGATACATGGCAAAAGAGCTAAGTTTGCTTTGAACATTATAGGATGGGTTGAAGCACTCCAAATGCATGACTTTGAATTAAAATGGCATATACAAATACTGATTACTTAGCTACTTATTGTATTTTTTTTTCATCATAGTAGCTTTCTTGAGGTGACTATGTTTACTACATCAAATCATTATTGAAAGAATCATTTATCCTTATTTCATATCTTTTTAAAAAAAATCAAATATATGTGTTAAACACTAAAACAAGAGAATATGCGGATTTTTTATGATTAATTTTATTGACTTATTTCTAATGTGTTGATATTTGAGTTGTTTTAAATATGAAAATCTAAATAAAATATATTGATATCAAAATATGTTGTTTAAAAAAATTACAATGAAAAAAAGAAATAAAAAAATGACGTTTTTTAGTCAAAGATGGGTTAAAGTTATGAAAATAAGACAAATATTGAAAATAACGTAGAGCTACTTTTGTTAGAAACATGAAACCTATTAGATGGATACATGGCAAAAGAGCTAAGTTTGCTTTTTTACATTATAGGATGGGTTGAAGCACTCTAAATGCATGACTTTGAATTAAAATGGCATTTACAATTACTTATTACGTAACTACTGATTGTATTTTTTAATCATAGTAGCCTTTTCAAGGTGACTATGTTTACTACACCAAATCATTATTGAAAGAATCATTTATCCTTATTTCATATCTTTTTATAAAAAATCAAATATATGTGTTAAACAATAAAATAAGAGAATATGCGGATTTTTTATGATTAATTTAATTGACTGAAATTGTAATGTGTTGATATTTGAGTTGTTTTAAATATGAAAATCTTAAATAAAATATATGATATCAAATATGTTGTTTTAAAAAATTACAATGAAAAAAAGAAAAAAAAAGACAATGAAAAAAAGAATTAAAAAATGACGTTTTTATATACAAAGATGGGTTAAAGTTATGAAAAATAAGACAAATATTAAAATAACGTAGAGCTACTTTTGTTAGAAACATGAAACCTATTAGATGGAGACATGGCAAAAGAGCTAAGTTTGCTTTGAACATTATAGGATGGGTTGAAGCACTCCAAATGCATGACTTTGAATTAAAATGGCATATACAAATACTGATTACTTAGCTACTTATTGTATTTTTTTTCATCATAGTAGCCTTCTATAGGTGACTATGTTTACTACACCAAATCATTATTGAAAGAATCATATATCCTTATTTCATACCTTTTTAAAAAAATCAAATATATGTGTTAAACACTAAAACAAGAGAATATGCGGATTTTTTATGATTAATTTTATTGACTTAAATTGTAATGTGTTGATATTTGAGTTGTTTTAAATATGAAAATCTAAATAAAATATATTGATATCAAAATATGTTGTTTAAAAAATTACAATGAAAAAAAGAAATAAAAAAATGACGTTTTTATAGACAAAGATGGGTTAAAGTTATGAAAAATAAAACAAATATTGAAAATAACGTAGAGCTACTTTTGTAAGAAACATGAAACCTATTAGATGGATACATGGCAAAAGAGCTAAGTTTGCTTTGAACATTATAGGATGGGTTGAAGCACTCCAAATGCATGACTTTGAATTAAAATGGCATATACAAATACTGATTACTTAGCTACTTATTGTATTTTTTTTTCATCATAGTAGCCTTCTTGAGGTGACTATGTTTACTACACCAAATCATTATTGAAAGAATCATTTATCCTTATTTCATATCTTTTTTAAAAAAATCAAATATATGTGTTAAACACTAAAACAAGAGAATATGCGGATTTTTTATATTTAATTTTTTTGTTTTTAATGTTGTTTGATATTTGAGTTGTTTTAATATAAAATCTAAAATAAAATATATTGATATCAAAATATGTTGTTTAAAAAAATTACAATGAAAAAAGAAATAAAAAAAATGACGTTTTTATAGTCAAAGATGGGTTAAAGTTATGAAAAACAGACAAATATTGAAAATAACGTAGAGCTACTTTTGTTATAAACATGAAACCTATTAGATGGATACATGGCAAAAGAGCTAAGTTTGCTTTTTTACATTATAGGATGGGTTGAAGCACTCCAAATGCATGACTTTGAATTAAAATGGCATTTACAATACTTATTACTTACTACTGATTGTATTTTTTATCATAGTAGCCTTTTCAGGTGACTATGTTTACTACACCAAATCATTATTGAAAGAATCATTTATCCTTATTTCATACCTTTTTATAAAAAATCAAATATATGTGTTAAACATAAATAAGAGAATATGCATTTTTTATGATTAATTTTATTGACTGAATTGTAATGTGTTGATATTTGAGTTGTTTTAAATATGAAAATCTAAATAAATATATTGATATCAAAATATGTTGTTTTAAAAAAATACAATGAAAAAAAGAAAAAAATGACAATGAAAAAGAAATAAAAAATTTTTTTATACAAAGATGGGTTAAAGTTATGAAAATAAGACAAATATTAAAATAACGTAGAGCTACTTTTGTTAGAAACATGAAACCTATTAGATGGATACATGGCAAAAGAGCTAAGTTTGCTTTGAACATTATAGGATGGGTTGAAGCACTCCAAATGCATGACTTTGAATTAAAATGGCATATACAAATACTGATTACTTAGCTACTTATTGTATTTTTTTTCATCATAGTAGCCTTCTATAGGTGACTATGTTTACTACACCAAATCATTATTGAAAGAATCATATATATCCTTATTTCATACCTTTTTAAAAAAATCAAATATATGTGTTAAACACTAAAACAAGAGAATATGCGGATTTTTTATGATTAATTTTATTGACTTAAATTGTAATGTGTTGATATTTGAGTTGTTTTCAATATGAAAATCTAAAATAAATATATTGATATCAAAATATGTTGTTAAAAAAATTACAATGAAAAAAAGAAATAAAAAAATGACGTTTTTATAGACAAAGATGGGTTAAAGTTATGAAAAATAAAACAAATATTGAAAATAACGTAGAGCTACTTTTGTAAGAAACATGAAACCTATTAGATGGATACATGGCAAAAGAGCTAAGTTTGCTTTGAACATTATAGGATGGGTTGAAGCACTCCAAATGCATGACTTTGAATTAAAATGGCATATACAAATACTGATTACTTAGCTACTTATTGTATTTTTTTTCATCATAGTAGCTTTCTTGAGGTGACTATGTTTACTACACCAAATCATTATTGAAAGAATCATTTATCCTTATTTCATACCTTTTTAAAAAAAAAAACAATATATGTGTTAAACACTAAAACAAGAGAATATGCGGATTTTTTACGATTAATTTTATTGACTTATATTCTAATGTGTTGATATTTGAGTTGTTTTAAATATGAAAATCTAAAATAAAATATATTGATATCAAAATATGTTGTTTAAAAAAATTACAATGAAAAAAGAAATAAAAAAAATGACGTTTTTATATACAAAGATGGGTTAAAGTTATGAAAAAAAACAAATATTGAAATAACGTAGAGCTACTTTTGTAAGAAACATGAAACCTATTAGATGGATACATGGCAAAAGAGCTAAGTTTTTTTTTACATTATAGGATGGGTTGAAGCACTCTAAATGCATGACTTTGAATTAAAATGGCATTTACAAGTACTTATTACGTAACTACTGATTGTATTTTTTAATCATAGTAGCCTTTTCAAGGTGACTATGTTTACTACACCAAATCATTATTGAAAGAATCATTTATCCTTATTTCATACCTTTTTATAAAAAAATCAAATATATGTGTTAAACACTAAAATAAGAGAATATGCGGATTTTTTATGATTAATTTAATTGACTGAAATTGTAATGTGTTGATATTTGAGTTGTTTTAAATATGAAAATCTTAAATAAAATATATTGATATCAAAATATGTTGTTTTAAAAAATTACAATGAAAAAAATAAAAAATGACAATGAAAAAAGAACTTAAAAAATGACGTTTTTATATACAAAGATGGGTTAAAGTTATGAAAAATAAGACAAATATTAAAATAACGTAGAGCTACTTTTGTTAGAAACATGAAACCTATTAGATGGAGACATGGCAAAAGAGCTAAGTTTGCTTTGAACATTATAGGATGGGTTGAAGCACTCCAAATGCATGACTTTGAATTAAAATGGCATATACAAATACTGATTACTTAGCTACTTATTGTATTTTTTTTCATCATAGTAGCCTTCTATAGGTGACTATGTTTACTACACCAAATCATTATTGAAAGAATCATATCCTTATTTCATACCTTTTTAAAAAAATCAAATATATGTGTTAACACTAAAACAAGAGAATATGCGGATTTTTTATGATTAATTTTATTGACTTAAATTGTAATGTGTTGATATTTGAGTTGTTTTAAATATGAAAATCTAAAATAAAATATATTGATATCAAAATATGTTGTTTAAAAAAATTACAATGAAAAAAAGAAATAAAAAAATGACGTTTTTATAGACAAAGATGGGTTAAAGTTATGAAAATAAAACAAATATTGAAAATAACGTAGAGCTACTTTTGTAAGAAACATGAAACCTATTAGATGGATACATGGCAAAAGAGCTAAGTTTGCTTTGAACATTATAGGATGGGTTGAAGCACTCCAAATGCATGACTTTGAATTAAAATGGCATATACAAATACTGATTACTTAGCTACTTATTGTATTTTTTTCATCATAGTAGCCTTCTTGAGGTGACTATGTTTACTACACCAAATCATTATTGAAAGAATCATTTATCCTTATTTCATACCTTTTTTAAAAAAATCAAATATATGTGTTAAACACTAAAACAAGAGAATATGCGGATTTTTTATGATTAATTTTATTGACTTAAATTTAATGTGTTGATATTTGAGTTGTTTTAAATATGAAAATCAAAATAAATATATTGATATCAAAATATGTTGTTTAAAAAAATTACAATGAAAAAAGAAATAAAAAAATGACGTTTTTATAGTCAAAGATGGGTTAAAGTTATGAAAAAAAAACAAATATTGAAAATAACGTAGAGCTACTTTTGTAAGAAACATGAAACCTATTAGATGGATACATGGCAAAAGAGCTAAGTTTTTTTTTACATTATAGGATGGGTTGAAGCACTCAAATGCATGACTTTGAATTAAAATGGCATTTACAAATACTTATTACTTAACTACTGATTGTATTTTTTAATCATAGTAGCCTTTCAAGGTGACTATGTTTACTACACCAAATCATTATTGAAAGAATCATTTACCCTTATTTCATACCTTTTATAAAAAATCAAATATATGTGTTAAACACTAAAATAAGAGAATATGCGGATTTTTTATGATTATTTAATTGACTGAAATTGTAATGTGTTGATATTTGAGTTGTTTTAAATATGAAAATCTTAAATAAATATATTGATATCAAAATATGTTGTTTTAAAAAATTACAATGAAAAAAGAAAAAAAATGACAATGAAAAAAGAATTAAAAATGACGTTTTTTATACAAAGATGGGTTAAAGTTATGAAAATAGACAAATATTAAAATAACGTAGAGCTACTTTTGTAAGAAACATGAAACCTATTAGATGGATACATGGCAAAAGAGCTAAGTTTTTTTTTAACATTATAGGATGGGTTGAAGCACTCCAAATGCATGACTTTGAATTAAAATGGCATATACAAATACTTATTACTTAACTACTTATTGTATTTTTTAATCATAGTAGCCTTTTCAAGGTGACTATGTTTACTACACCAAATCATTATTGAAAGAATCATTTATCCTTATTTCATACCTTTTTATAAAAAAATCAAATATATGTGTTAAACACTAAAACAGAGAATATGCGGATTTTTTATGATTAATTTATTGACTGAAATTGTAATGTGTTGATATTTGAGTTGTTTTAAATATGAAAATCTAAATAAAATATATTGATATCAAATATGTTGTTTTAAAAAATTACAATGAAAAAAAGAAAAAATGACAATGAAAAAAAGAACTTAAAAATGACGTTTTTATATACAAAGATGGGTTAAAGTTATGAAAAATAAGACAAATATTAAAATAACGTAGAGCTACTTTTGTTAGAAACATGAAACCTATTAGATGGATACATGGCAAAAGAGCTAAGTTTGCTTTGAACATTATAGGATGGGTTGAAGCACTCCAAATGCATGACTTTGAATTAAAATGGCATATACAAATACTGATTACTTAGCTACTTATTGTATTTTTTTTCATCATAGTAGCCTTCTATAGGTGACTATGTTTACTACACCAAATCATTATTGAAAGAATCATATATCCTTATTTCATACCTTTTTAAAAAAATCAAATATATGTGTTAAACACTAAAACAAGAGAATATGCGGATTTTTTATGATTAATTTTATTGACTTAATTGTAATGTGTTGATATTTGAGTTGTTTTCAATATGAAAATCTAAATAAAATATATTGATATCAAAATATGTTGTTTAAAAAATTACAATGAAAAAAAGAAATAAAAAAATGACGTTTTTATAGACAAAGATGGGTTAAAGTTATGAAAAATAAAACAAATATTGAAAATAACGTAGAGCTACTTTTGTAAGAAACATGAAACCTATTAGATGGATACATGGCAAAAGAGCTAAGTTTGCTTTGAACATTATAGGATGGGTTGAAGCACTCCAAATGCATGACTTTGAATTAAAATGGCATATACAAATACTGATTACTTAGCTACTTATTGTATTTTTTTCATCATAGTAGCTTTTTGAGGTGACTATGTTTACTACACCAAATCATTATTGAAGAATCATTTATCCTTATTTCATACCTTTTTTAAAAAAATCAAATATATGTGTTAAACACTAAAACAAGAGAATATGCGGATTTTTTATGATTAATTTTATTGACTTAAATTGTAATGTGTTGATATTTGAGTTGTTTTAAATATGAAAATCAAAATAAAATATATTGATATCAAAATATGTTGTTTAAAAAATTACAATGAAAAAAGAAATAAAAAAAATGACGTTTTTATAGTCAAAGATGGGTTAAAGTTATGAAAAAAAAACAAATATTGAAAATAACGTAGAGCTACTTTTGTAAGAAACATGAAACCTATTAGATGGATACATGGCAAAAGAGCTAAGTTTGCTTTTTTACATTATAGGATGGGTTGAAGCACTCTAAATGCATGACTTTGAATTAAAATGGCATTTACAATTACTTATTACTTAGCTACTTATTGTATTTTTTTAATCATAGTAGCCTTTTCAGGTGACTATGTTTACTACACCAAATCATTATTGAAAGAATCATTTATCCTTATTTCATATCTTTTTATAAAAAAATCAAATATATGTGTTAAACACTAAAATAAGAGAATATGCGGATTTTTTATGATTAATTTTATTGACTTAAATTGTAATGTGTTGATATTTGAGTTGTTTTAAATATGAAAATCTTAAATAAAATATATTGATATCAAAATATGTTGTTTTAAAAAATTACAATGAAAAAGAAATAAAAAATGACAATGAAAAAAAGAACTTAAAAAATGACGTTTTTATATACAAAGATGGGTTAAAGTTATGAAAAATAAGACAAATATTAAAAATAACGTAGAGCTACTTTTGTAAGAAACATGAAACCTATTAGATGGATACATGGCAAAAGAGCTAAGTTTGTTTTTTTACATTATAGGATGGGTTGAAGCACTCTAAATGCATGACTTTGAATTAAAATGGCATTTACAATTACTTATTACGTAACTACTGATTGTATTTTTTAATCATAGTAGCCTTTTCAAGGTGACTATGTTTACTACACCAAATCATTATTGAAAGAATCATTTACCCTTATTTCATACCTTTTTATAAAAAAATCAAATATATGTGTTAAACACTAAAATAAGAGAATATGTGGATTTTTTATGATTAATTTAATTGACTGAAATTGTAATGTGTTGATATTTGAGTTGTTTTAAATATGAAAATCTTAAATAAAATATATTGATATCAAAATATGTTGTTTTAAAAAATTACAATGAAAAAAGAAAAAAAAATGACAATGAAAAAAGAACTTAAAAATGACGTTTTTATATACAAAGATGGGTTAAAGTTATGAAAAATAAGACAAATATTAAAATAACGTAGAGCTACTTTTGTTAGAAACATGAAACCTATTAGATGGAGACATGGCAAAAGAGCTAAGTTTGCTTTGAACATTATAGGATGGGTTGAAGCACTCCAAATGCATGACTTTGAATTAAAATGGCATATACAAATACTGATTACTTAGCTACTTATTGTATTTTTTTCATCATAGTAGCCTTCTATAGGTGACTATGTTTACTACACCAAATCATTATTGAAAGAATCATTTATCCTTATTTCATACCTTTTTAAAAAATCAAATATATGTGTTAAACACTAAAACAAGAGAATATGCGGATTTTTTATGATTAATTTTATTGACTTAAATTGTAATGTGTTGATATTTGAGTTGTTTTAAATATGAAAATCTAAAATAAAATATATTGATATCAAAATATGTTGTTTAAAAAATTACAATGAAAAAAGAAATAAAAAAATGACGTTTTTATAGACAAAGATGGGTTAAAGTTATGAAAAATAAACAAATATTGAAAATAACGTAGAGCTACTTTTGTAAGAAACATGAAACCTATTAGATGGATACATGGCAAAAGAGCTAAGTTTGCTTTGAACATTATAGGATGGGTTGAAGCACTCCAAATGCATGACTTTGAATTAAAATGGCATATACAAATACTGATTACTTAGCTACTTATTGTATTTTTTTTCATCATAGTAGCTTTTTGAGGTGACTATGTTTACTACACCAAATCATTATTGAGAGAATCATTTATCCTTATTTCATACCTTTTTAAAAAAAATCAAATATATGTGTTAAACACTAAAACAAGAGAATATGCGGATTTTTATGATTAATTTTATTGACTTAAATTTAATGTGTTGATATTTGAGTTGTTTTAAATATGAAAATCAAAATAAAATATATTGATATCAAAATATGTTGTTTAAAAAATTACAATGAAAAAAAGAAATAAAAAAAATGACGTTTTTATAGTCAAAGATGGGTTAAAGTTATGAAAAAAAACAAATATTGAAAATAACGTAGAGCTACTTTTGTAAGAAACATGAAACCTATTAGATGGATACATGGCAAAAGAGCTAAGTTTGTTTTTTACATTATAGGATGGGTTGAAGCACTCTAAATGCATGACTTTGAATTAAAATGGCATTTACAATTACTTATTACGTAACTACTGATTGTATTTTTTAATCATAGTAGCCTTTTCAAGGTGACTATGTTTACTACACCAAATCATTATTGAAAGAATCATTTATCCTTATTTCATACCTTTTTAAAAAAAATCAAATATATGTGTTAAACAATAAAATAAGAGAATATGCGGATTTTTTATGATTAATTTATTGACTGAAATTGTAATGTGTTGATATTTGAGTTGTTTTAAATATGAAAATCTTAAATAAAATATATTGATATCAAAATATGTTGTTTTAAAAAATTACAATGAAAAAAGAAAAAAAAATGACAATGAAAAAAAGAACTTAAAAAATGACGTTTTTATATACAAAGATGGGTTAAAGTTATGAAAAATAAGACAAATATTAAAAATAACGTAGAGCTACTTTTGTTAGAAACATGAAACCTATTAGATGGAGACATGGCAAAAGAGCTAAGTTTGCTTTGAACATTATAGGATGGGTTGAAGCACTCCAAATGCATGACTTTGAATTAAAATGGCATATACAAATACTGATTACTTAGCTACTTATTGTATTTTTTTTCATCATAGTAGCCTTCTATAGGTGACTATGTTTACTACACCAAATCATTATTGAAAGAATCATTTATCCTTATTTCATACCTTTTTAAAAAATCAAATATATGTGTTAAACACTAAAACAAGAGAATATGCGGATTTTTTATGATTAATTTTATTGACTTAAATTGTAATGTGTTGATATTTGAGTTGTTTTAAATATGAAAATCTAAAATAAAATATATTGATATCAAAATATGTTGTTTAAAAAAATTACAATGAAAAAAGAAATAAAAAAATGACGTTTTTATAGACAAAGATGGGTTAAAGTTATGAAAAATAAAACAAATATTAAAATAACGTAGAGCTACTTTTGTAAGAAACATGAAACCTATTAGATGGATACATGGCAAAAGAGCTAAGTTTGCTTTGAACATTATAGGATGGGTTGAAGCACTCCAAATGCATGACTTTGAATTAAAATGGCATATACAAATACTGATTACTTAGCTACTTATTGTATTTTTTTTCATCATAGTAGCCTTCTTGAGGTGACTATGTTTACTACACCAAATCATTATTGAAAGAATCATTTATCCTTATTTCATACCTTTTTAAAAAAATCAAATATATGTGTTTAACACTAAAACAAGAGAATATGTGGATTTTTTATGAAAAATAGTTTGACTTAAATTCTAATATGTTGATATTTGAGTTGTTTTAAATATGAAAATCTAAAATAAAATATATTGATATCAAAATATGTTGTTTAAAAAAATTACAATGAAAAAAAGAAATAAAAAAATGACGTTTTTATAGTCAAAGATGGGTTAAAGTTATGAAAAATAAAACAAATATTGAAAATAACGTAGAGCTACTTTTGTAAGAAACATGAAACCTATTAGATGGATACATGGCAAAAGAGCTAAGTTTGTTTTTTTACATTATAGGATGGGTTGAAGCACTCTAAATGCATGACTTTGAATTAAAATGGCATTTACAATTACTTATTACGTAACTACTGATTGTATTTTTTAATCATAGTAGCCTTTTCAAGGTGACTATGTTTACTACACCAAATCATTATTGAAAGAATCATTTACCCTTATTTCATACCTTTTTATAAAAAATCAAATATATGTGTTAAACAATAAAATAAGAGAATATGCGGATTTTTTATGATTAATTTAATTGACTGAAATTGTAATGTGTTGATATTTGAGTTGTTTTAAATATGAAAATCTTAAATAAAATATATTGATATCAAAATATGTTGTTTTAAAAAATTACAATGAAAAAAGAAATAAAAAAATGACAATGAAAAAAGAACTTAAAAAATGACGTTTTTATATACAAAGATGGGTTAAAGTTATGAAAAATAAGACAAATATTAAAATAACGTAGAGCTACTTTTGTTAGAAACATGAAACCTATTAGATGGAGACATGGCAAAAGAGCTAAGTTTGCTTTGAACATTATAGGATGGGTTGAAGCACTCCAAATGCATGACTTTGAATTAAAATGGCATATACAAATACTGATTACTTAGCTACTTATTGTATTTTTTTTCATCATAGTAGCCTTCTATAGGTGACTATGTTTACTACACCAAATCATTATTGAAAGAATCATTTATCCTTATTTCATACCTTTTTAAAAAAAATCAAATATATGTGTTAAACACTAAAACAAGAGAATATGCGGATTTTTTATGATTAATTTTATTGACTTAAATTGTAATGTGTTGATATTTGAGTTGTTTTAAATATGAAAATCTAAAATAAAATATATTGATATCAAAATATGTTGTTTAAAAAAATTACAATGAAAAAAAGAAATAAAAAAATGACGTTTTTATAGACAAAGATGGGTTAAAGTTATGAAAAATAAAACAAATATTGAAAATAACGTAGAGCTACTTTTGTAAGAAACATGAAACCTATTAGATGGATACATGGCAAAAGAGCTAAGTTTGCTTTGAACATTATAGGATGGGTTGAAGCACTCCAAATGCATGACTTTGAATTAAAATGGCATATACAAATACTGATTACTTAGCTACTTATTGTATTTTTTTCATCATAGTAGCCTTCTATAGGTGACTATGTTTACTACACCAAATCATTATTGAAAGAATCATTTATCCTTATTTCATACCTTTTTAAAAAAAATCAAATATATGTGTTAAACACTAAAACAAGAGAATATGCGGATTTTTTATGATTAATTTTATTGACTTAAATTGTAATGTGTTGATATTTGAGTTGTTTTAAATATGAAAATCTAAAATAAATATATTGATATCAAAATATGTTGTTTAAAAAAATTACAATGAAAAAAAGAAATAAAAAAAATGACGTTTTTATAGACAAAGATGGGTTAAAGTTATGAAAAATAAAACAAATATTGAAAATAACGTAGAGCTACTTTTGTAAGAAACATGAAACCTATTAGATGGATACATGGCAAAAGAGCTAAGTTTGCTTTGAACATTATAGGATGGGTTGAAGCACTCCAAATGCATGACTTTGAATTAAAATGGCATATACAAATACTGATTACTTAGCTACTTATTGTATTTTTTTTCATCATAGTAGCCTTCTATAGGTGACTATGTTTACTACACCAAATCATTATTGAAAGAATCATTTATCCTTATTTCATACCTTTTTTAAAAAATCAAATATATGTGTTAAACACTAAAACAAGAGAATATGCGGATTTTTTATGATTAATTTTATTGACTTAAATTGTAATGTGTTGATATTTGAGTTGTTTTAAATATGAAAATCTAAAATAAAATATATTGATATCAAAATATGTTGTTTAAAAAAATTACAATGAAAAAAAGAAATAAAAAAAATGACGTTTTTATAGACAAAGATGGGTTAAAGTTATGAAAAATAAAACAAATATTGAAAATAACGTAGAGCTACTTTTGTAAGAAACATGAAACCTATTAGATGGATACATGGCAAAAGAGCTAAGTTTGCTTTGAACATTATAGGATGGGTTGAAGCACTCCAAATGCATGACTTTGAATTAAAATGGCATATACAAATACTGATTACTTAGCTACTTATTGTATTTTTTTTCATCATAGTAGCCTTCTATAGGTGACTATGTTTACTACACCAAATCATTATTGAAAGAATCATTTATCCTTATTTCATACCTTTTTAAAAAAAATCAAATATATGTGTTAAACACTAAAACAAGAGAATATGCGGATTTTTTATGATTATATTTATTGACTTAAATTGTAATGTGTTGATATTTGAGTTGTTTTCAATATGAAAATCTAAAATAAAATATATTGATATCAAAATATGTTGTTTAAAAAAATTACAATGAAAAAAGAAATAAAAAAAATGACGTTTTTATAGACAAAGATGGGTTAAAGTTATGAAAAATAAAACAAATATTGAAAATAACGTAGAGCTACTTTTGTAAGAAACATGAAACCTATTAGATGGATACATGGCAAAAGAGCTAAGTTTGCTTTGAACATTATAGGATGGGTTGAAGCACTCCAAATGCATGACTTTGAATTAAAATGGCATATACAAATACTGATTACTTAGCTACTTATTGTATTTTTTTTCATCATAGTAGCCTTCTATAGGTGACTATGTTTACTACACCAAATCATTATTGAAAGAATCATTTATCCTTATTTCATACCTTTTTTAAAAAAATCAAATATATGTGTTAAACACTAAAACAAGAGAATATGCGGATTTTTTATGATTAATTTTATTGACTTAAATTGTAATGTGTTGATATTTGAGTTGTTTTAAATATGAAAATCTAAAATAAAATATATTGATATCAAAATATGTTGTTTAAAAAAATTACAATGAAAAAAAGAAATAAAAAAAAATGACGTTTTTATAGACAAAGATGGGTTAAAGTTATGAAAAATAAAACAAATATGGAAAATAACGTAGAGCTACTTTTGTAAGAAACATGAAACCTATTAGATGGATACATGGCAAAAGAGCTAAGTTTGCTTTGAACATTATAGGATGGGTTGAAGCACTCCAAATGCATGACTTTGAATTAAAATGGCATATACAAATACTGATTACTTAGCTACTTATTGTATTTTTTTTCATCATAGTAGCCTTCTATAGGTGACTATGTTTACTACACCAAATCATTATTGAAAGAATCATTTATCCTTATTTCATACCTTTTTAAAAAAATCAAATATATGTGTTAAACACTAAAACAAGAGAATATGCGGATTTTTTATGATTAATTTTATTGACTTAAATTGTAATGTGTTGATATTTGAGTTGTTTTAAATATGAAAATCTAAAATAAAATATATTGATATCAAAATATGTTGTTTAAAAAAATTACAATGAAAAAAAGAAATAAAAAAAATGACGTTTTTATAGACAAAGATGGGTTAAAGTTATGAAAAATAAACAAATATTGAAAATAACGTAGAGCTACTTTTGTAAGAAACATGAAACCTATTAGATGGATACATGGCAAAAGAGCTAAGTTTGCTTTGAACATTATAGGATGGGTTGAAGCACTCCAAATGCATGACTTTGAATTAAAATGGCATATACAAATACTGATTACTTAGCTACTTATTGTATTTTTTTCATCATAGTAGCTTTCTTGAGGTGACTATGTTTACTACACCAAATCATTATTGAAAGAATCATTTATCCTTATTTCATACCTTTTTTAAAAAATCAAATATATGTGTTAAACACTAAAACAAGAGAATATGCGGATTTTTTATGATTAATTTTATTGACTTAAATTGTAATGTGTTGATATTTGAGTTGTTTTAAATATGAAAATCAAAATAAAATATATTGATATCAAAATATGTTGTTTAAAAAAATTACAATGAAAAAAAGAAATAAAAAAAATGACGTTTTTATAGACAAAGATGGGTTAAAGTTATGAAAAATAAAACAAATATTGAAAATAACGTAGAGCTACTTTTGTAAGAAACATGAAACCTATTAGATGGATACATGGCAAAAGAGCTAAGTTTGCTTTGAACATTATAGGATGGGTTGAAGCACTCCAAATGCATGACTTTGAATTAAAATGGCATATACAAATACTGATTACTTAGCTACTTATTGTATTTTTTTCATCATAGTAGCCTTCTATAGGTGACTATGTTTACTACACCAAATCATTATTGAAAGAATCATATATCCTTATTTCATACCTTTTTAAAAAAATCAAATATATGTGTTAAACACTAAAACAAGAGAATATGCGGATTTTTTATGATTAATTTTATTGACTTAAATTGTAATGTGTTGATATTTGAGTTGTTTTAAATATGAAAATCTAAAATAAAATATATTGATATCAAAATATGTTGTTTAAAAAAATTACAATGAAAAAAAGAAATAAAAAAAATGACGTTTTTATAGACAAAGATGGGTTAAAGTTATGAAAAATAAAACAAATATTGAAAATAACGTAGAGCTACTTTTGTAAGAAACATGAAACCTATTAGATGGATACATGGCAAAAGAGCTAAGTTTGCTTTGAACATTATAGGATGGGTTGAAGCACTCCAAATGCATGACTTTGAATTAAAATGGCATATACAAATACTGATTACTTAGCTACTTATTGTATTTTTTTTCATCATAGTAGCCTTCTATAGGTGACTATGTTTACTACACCAAATCATTATTGAAAGAATCATTTATCCTTATTTCATACCTTTTTAAAAAAAATCAAATATATGTGTTAAACACTAAAACAAGAGAATATGCGGATTTTTTATGATTAATTTTATTGACTTAAATTGTAATGTGTTGATATTTGAGTTGTTTTAAATATGAAAATCTAAAATAAAATATATTGATATCAAAATATGTTGTTTAAAAAAATTACAATGAAAAAAAGAAATAAAAAAAATGACGTTTTTATAGACAAAGATGGGTTAAAGTTATGAAAAATAAAACAAATATTGAAAATAACGTAGAGCTACTTTTGTAAGAAACATGAAACCTATTAGATGGATACATGGCAAAAGAGCTAAGTTTGCTTTGAACATTATAGGATGGGTTGAAGCACTCCAAATGCATGACTTTGAATTAAAATGGCATATACAAATACTGATTACTTAGCTACTTATTGTATTTTTTTTCATCATAGTAGCCTTCTATAGGTGACTATGTTTACTACACCAAATCATTATTGAAAGAATCATATATCCTTATTTCATACCTTTTTAAAAAAATCAAATATATGTGTTAAACACTAAAACAAGAGAATATGCGGATTTTTTATGATTAATTTTATTGACTTAAATTGTAATGTGTTGATATTTGAGTTGTTTTAAATATGAAAATCTAAAATAAAATATATTGATATCAAAATATGTTGTTTAAAAAAATTACAATGAAAAAAAGAAATAAAAAAAATGACGTTTTTATAGACAAAGATGGGTTAAAGTTATGAAAAATAAACAAATATTGAAAATAACGTAGAGCTACTTTTGTAAGAAACATGAAACCTATTAGATGGATACATGGCAAAAGAGCTAAGTTTGCTTTGAACATTATAGGATGGGTTGAAGCACTCCAAATGCATGACTTTGAATTAAAATGGCATATACAAATACTGATTACTTAGCTACTTATTGTATTTTTTTTCATCATAGTAGCCTTCTATAGGTGACTATGTTTACTACACCAAATCATTATTGAAAGAATCATTTATCCTTATTTCATACCTTTTTAAAAAAATCAAATATATGTGTTAAACACTAAAACAAGAGAATATGCGGATTTTTTATGATTAATTTTATTGACTTATATTGTAATGTGTTGATATTTGAGTTGTTTTAAATATGAAAATCTAAAATAAAATATATTGATATCAAAATATGTTGTTTAAAAAATTACAATGAAAAAAGAAATAAAAAAAAATGACGTTTTTATAGACAAAGATGGGTTAAAGTTATGAAAAATAAAACAAATATTGAAAATAACGTAGAGCTACTTTTGTAAGAAACATGAAACCTATTAGATGGATACATGGCAAAAGAGCTAAGTTTGCTTTGAACATTATAGGATGGGTTGAAGCACTCCAAATGCATGACTTTGAATTAAAATGGCATATACAAATACTGATTACTTAGCTACTTATTGAATTTTTTTTCATCATAGTAGCTTTTTTGAGGTGACTATGTTTACTACACCAAATCATTATTGAGAGAATCATTTATCCTTATTTCATACCTTTTTAAAAAAATCAAATATATGTGTTAAACACTAAAACAAGAGAATATGCGGATTTTTTACGATTAATTTTATTGACTTATATTTTAATGTGTTGATATTTGAGTTGTTTTAAATATTAAAATCAAAAATAAAATATATTGATATCAAAATATGTTGTTTAAAAAAATTACAATGAAAAAAAGAAATAAAAAAAATGACGTTTTTATAGTCAAAGATGGGTTAAAGTTATGGAAAAAAAAACAAATATTGAAAATAACGTAGAGCTACTTTTGTAAGAAACATGAAACCTATTAGATGGATACATGGCAAAAGAGCTAAGTTTGTTTTTTTACATTATAGGATGGGTTGAAGCACTCTAAATGCATGACTTTGAATTAAAATGGCATTTACAATTACTTATTACGTAACTACTGATTGTATTTTTTATACATAGTAGCCTTTTCAAGGTGACTATGTTTACTACACCAAATCATTATTGAAAGAATCATTTATCCTTATTTCATACCTTTTTATAAAAATCAAATATATGTGTTAAACAATAAAATAAGAGAATATGCGGATTTTTTATGATTAATTTAATTGACTGAAATTGTAATATGTTGATATTTGAGTTGTTTTAAATATGAAAATCTTAAATAAAATATATTGATATCAAAATATGTTGTTTTAAAAAAATTACAATGAAAAAAGAAATAAAAAAATGACAATGAAAAAAAGACTTAAAAAATGACGTTTTTATATACAAAGATGGGTTAAAGTTATGAAAAATAAGACAAATATTAAAAATAACGTAGAGCTACTTTTGTTAGAAACATGAAACCTATTAGATGGAGACATGGCAAAAGAGCTAAGTTTGCTTTGAACATTATAGGATGGGTTGAAGCACTCCAAATGCATGACTTTGAATTAAAATGGCATATACAAATACTGATTACTTAGCTACTTATTGTATTTTTTTTCATCATAGTAGCCTTCTATAGGTGACTATGTTTACTACACCAAATCATTATTGAAAGAATCATTTATCCTTATTTCATACCTTTTTTAAAAAATCAAATATATGTGTTAAACACTAAAACAAGAGAATATGCGGATTTTTTATGATTAATTTTATTGACTTAAATTGTAATGTGTTGATATTTGAGTTGTTTTAAATATGAAAATCTAAAATAAAATATATTGATATCAAAATATGTTGTTTAAAAAAATTACAATGAAAAAAAGAAATAAAAAAATGACGTTTTTATAGTCAAAGATGGGTTAAAGTTATGAAAAAAAAACAAATATTGAAAATAACGTAGAGCTACTTTTGTAAGAAACATGAAACCTATTAGATGGATACATGGCAAAAGAGCTAAGTTTGCTTTGAACATTATAGGATGGGTTGAAGCACTCCAAATGCATGACTTTGAATTAAAATGGCATATACAAATACTGATTACTTAGCTACTTATTGTATTTTTTTTCATCATAGTAGCCTTCTTAGGTGACTATGTTTACTACACCAAATCATTATTGAAAGAATCATTTATCCTTATTTCATATCTTTTTAAAAAAAATCAAATATATGTGTTAAACACTAAAACAAGAGAATATGTGGATTTTTTATGATTAATTTTATTGACTTAAATTCTAATGTGTTGATATTTGAGTTGTTTTAAATATGAAAATCTAAAATAAAATATATTGATATCAAAATATGTTGTTTAAAAAAATTACAATGAAAAAAAGAAATAAAAAAATGACGTTTATATAGTCAAAGATGGGTTAAAGTTATGAAAAAAAAACAAATATTGAAAATAACGTAGAGCTACTTTTGTAAGAAACATGAAACCTATTAGATGGATACATGGCAAAAGAGCTAAGTTTGTTTTTTACATTATAGGATGGGTTGAAGCACTCTAAATGCATGACTTTGAATTAAAATGGCATTTACAATTACTTATTACGTAACTACTGATTGTATTTTTTTCATAGTAGCCTTTTCAAGGTGACTATGTTTACTACACCAAATCATTATTGAAAGAATCATTTATCCTTATTTCATACCTTTTTATAAAAAAATCAAATATATGTGTTAAACAATAAAATAAGAGAATATGCGGATTTTTTATGATTAATTTAATTGACTGAAATTGTAATGTGTTGATATTTGAGTTGTTTTAAATATGAAAATCTTAAATAAAATATATTGATATCAAAATATGTTGTTTTAAAAAAATTACAATGAAAAAAGAAATAAAAAAATGACAATGAAAAAAGAACTTAAAAAATGACGTTTTTATATACAAAGATGGGTTAAAGTTATGAAAAATAAGACAAATATTAAAATAACGTAGAGCTACTTTTGTTAGAAACATGAAACCTATTAGATGGAGACATGGCAAAAGAGCTAAGTTTGCTTTGAACATTATAGGATGGGTTGAAGCACTCCAAATGCATGACTTTGAATTAAAATGGCATATACAAATACTATTACTTAGCTACTTATTGTATTTTTTTTCATCATAGTAGCCTTCTATAGGTGACTATGTTTACTACACCAAATCATTATTGAAAGAATCATTTATCCTTATTTCATATCTTTTTTAAAAAATCAAATATATGTGTTAAACACTAAAACAAGAGAATATGCGGATTTTTTACGATTAATTTTATTGACTTATATTCTAATGTGTTGATATTTGAGTTGTTTTAAATATGAAAATCTAAAATAAAATATATTGATATCAAAATATGTTGTTTAAAAAAATTACAATGAAAAAAAGAAATAAAAAAATGACGTTTTTATAGTCAAAGATGGGTTAAAGTTATGAAAAAAAAACAAATATTGAAAATAACGTAGAGCTACTTTTGTAAGAAACATGAAACCTATTAGATGGATACATGGCAAAAGAGCTAAGTTTGTTTTTTTACATTATAGGATGGGTTGAAGCACTCTAAATGCATGACTTTGAATTAAAATGGCATTTACAATTACTTATTACGTAACTACTGATTGTATTTTTTAATCATAGTAGCCTTTCAAGGTGACTATGTTTACTACACCAAATCATTATTGAAAGAATCATTTATCCCTTATTTCATACCTTTTTAAAAAAATCAAATATATGTTTAAACAATAAAATAAGAGAATATGCGGATTTTTTATGATTAATTTAATTGACTGAAATTGTAATGTGTTGATATTTGAGTTGTTTTAAATATGAAAATCTTAAATAAAATATATTGATATCAAAATATGTTGTTTTAAAAAAATTACAATGAAAAAAGAAATAAAAAAATGACAATGAAAAAAAGAACTTAAAAAATGACGTTTTTATATACAAAGATGGGTTAAAGTTATGAAAAATAAGACAAATATTAAAAATAACGTAGAGCTACTTTTGTTAGAAACATGAAACCTATTAGATGGAGACATGGCAAAAGAGCTAAGTTTGCTTTGAACATTATAGGATGGGTTGAAGCACTCCAAATGCATGACTTTGAATTAAAATGGCATATACAAATACTGATTACTTAGCTACTTATTGTATTTTTTTTCATCATAGTAGCCTTCTTAGGTGACTATGTTTACTACACCAAATCATTATTGAAAGAATCATTTATCCTTATTTCATACCTTTTTAAAAAAATCAAATATATGTGTTAAACACTAAAACAAGAGAATATGCGGATTTTTTATGATTAATTTTATTGACTTAAATTGTAATGTGTTGATATTTGAGTTGTTTTAAATATGAAAATCTAAAATAAAATATATTGATATCAAAATATGTTGTTTAAAAAAATTACAATGAAAAAAAGAAATAAAAAAATGACGTTTTTATAGACAAAGATGGGTTAAAGTTATGAAAAAAAAAACAAATATTAAAAATAACGTAGAGCTACTATTGTAAGAAACATGAAACCTATTAGACGGAGACATGGCAAAAGAGCTAAGTTTGCTTTGACCATTATAGGATGGGTTGAAGCACTCCAAATGCATGACTTTGAATTAAAATGGCATATACAAATACTGATTACTTAGCTACTTATTGTATTTTTTTTCATCATAGTAGCCTTCTTGAGGTGACTATGTTTACTACACCAAATCATTATTGAGAGAATCATTTATCCTTATTTCATACCTTTTTAAAAAAAATCAAATATATGTGTTAAACACTAAAACAAGAGAATATGCGGATTTTTTATGATTAATTTTATTGACTTAAATTGTAATGTGTTGATATTTGAGTTGTTTTCAATATGAAAATCTAAAATAAAATATATTGATATCAAAATATGTTGTTTAAAAAAATTACAATGAAAAAAAGAAATAAAAAAAATGACGTTTTTATAGACAAAGATGGGTTAAAGTTATGAAAAATAAAACAAATATTGAAAATAACGTAGAGCTACTTTTGTAAGAAACATGAAACCTATTAGATGGAGACATGGCAAAAGAGCCAAGTTTGCTTTGAACATTATAGGATGGGTTGAAGCACTCCAAATGCATGACTTTGAATTAAAATGGCATATACAAATACTGATTACTTAGCTACTTATTGTATTTTTTTTCATCATAGTAGCCTTCTATAGGTGACTATGTTTACTACACCAAATCATTATTGAAAGAATCATATATCCTTATTTCATACCTTTTTAAAAAAATCAAATATATGTGTTAAACACTAAAACAAGAGAATATGCGGATTTTTTACTTAAATTGTAATGTGTTGATATTTGAGTTGTTTTAAATATGAAAATCTAAAATAAAATATATTGATATCAAAATATGTTGTTTAAAAAAATTACAATGAAAAAAAGAAATAAAAAAAATGACGTTTTTATAGACAAAGATGGGTTAAAGTTATGAAAAATAAAACAAATATTGAAAATAACGTAGAGCTACTTTTGTAAGAAACATGAAACCAATTAGATGGATACATGGCAAAAGAGCTAAGTTTGCTTTGAACATTATAGGATGGGTTGAAGCACTCCAAATGCATGACTTTGAATTAAAATGGCATATACAAATACTGATTACTTAGCTACTTATTGTATTTTTTTTTCATCATAGTAGCTTTCTTGAGGTGACTATGTTTACTACATCAAATCATTATTGAAAGAATCATTTATCCTTATTTCATATCTTTTTAAAAAAAATCAAATATATGTGTTAAACACTAAAACAAGAGAATATGCGGATTTTTTACTTATATTCTAATGTGTTGATATTTGAGTTGTTTTAAATATAACAATCTAAATAAAATATATTGATATCAAAATATGTTGTTTAAAAAAATTACAATGAAAAAAAGAAATAAAAAAAATGACGTTTTTATAGTCAAAGATGGGTTAAAGTTATGAAAAACAAGACAAATAGTGAAAATAATGTAGAGCTACTTTTGTTATAAACATGAAACCTATTAGATGGATACATAGCAAAAGAGCTAAGTTTGCTTTTTTTACATTATAGGATGGGTTGAAGCACTCTAAATGCATGACTTTGAAATAAAATGGCATTTACAAGTACTTATTACGTAACTACTGATTGTATTTTTTAATCATAGTAGCATTTTCAAGGTGACTATGTTTACTACACCAAATCATTATTGAAAGAATCATTTATCCTTATTTCATATCTTTTTATAAAAAATCAAATATATGTGTTAAACACTAAAATAAGAGAATATGCGGATTTTTTATGATTAATTTAATTGACTGAAATTGTAATGTGTTGATATTTGAGTTGTTTTAAATATGAAAATCTTAAATAAATATATTGATATCAAAATATGTTGTTTTAAAAAAATTACAATGAAAAAAAGAATAAAAAAATGACAATGAAAAAAGAAATAAAAAATGACGTTTTTATATACAAAGATGGGTTAAAGTTATGAAAAATAAGACAAATATTAAAATAACGTAGAGCTACTTTTGTTAGAAACATGAAACCTATTAGATGGAGACATGGCAAAAGAGCTAAGTTTGCTTTGAACATTATAGGATGGGTTGAAGCACTCCAAATGCATGACTTTGAATTAAAATGGCATATACAAATACTGATTACTTAGCTACTTATTGTATTTTTTTTCATCATAGTAGCCTTCTATAGGTGACTATGTTTACTACACCAAATCATTATTGAAAGAATCATATATCCTTATTTCATACCTTTTTAAAAAAATCAAATATATGTGTTAAACACTAAAACAAGAGAATATGCGGATTTTTTATGATTAATTTTATTGACTTAAATTGTAATGTGTTGATATTTGAGTTGTTTTAAATATGAAAATCTAAAATAAAATATATTGATATCAAAATATGTTGTTTAAAAAAATTACAATGAAAAAAAGAAATAAAAAAATGACGTTTTTATAGACAAAGATGGGTTAAAGTTATGAAAAATAAAACAAATATTGAAAATAACGTAGAGCTACTTTTGTAAGAAACATGAAACCTATTAGATGGATACATGGCAAAAGAGCTAAGTTTGTTTTTTTACATTATAGGATGGGTTGAAGCACTCCAAATGCATGACTTTGAATTAAAATGGCATTACAATACTTATTACTTAGCTACTTATTGTATTTTTTATCATAGTAGCCTTTTCAAGGTGACTATGTTTACTACACCAAATCATTATTGAAAGAATCATTTATCCTTATTTCATACCTTTTTATAAAAAATCAAATATATGTGTTAAACACTAAAACAAGAGAATATGCGGATTTTTTATGATTAATTTATTGACTGAAATTGTAATGTGTTGATATTTGAGTTGTTTTAAATATGAAAATCTTAAATAAAATATATTGATATCAAAATATGTTGTTTAAAAAAATTACAATGAAAAAAAGAAAAAAAAATGACATGAAAAAAGAACTTAAAAATGACGTTTTTATATACAAAGATGGGTTAAAGTTATGAAAAATAAGACAAATATTAAAATAACGTAGAGCTACTTTTGTTAGAAACATGAAACCTATTAGATGGAGACATGGCAAAAGAGCTAAGTTTGCTTTGAACATTATAGGATGGGTTGAAGCACTCCAAATGCATGACTTTGAATTAAAATGGCATATACAAATACTGATTACTTAGCTACTTATTGTATTTTTTTTCATCATAGTAGCCTTCTTAGGTGACTATGTTTACTACACCAAATCATTATTGAAAGAATCATTTATCCTTATTTCATACCTTTTTAAAAAAATCAAATATATGTGTTAAACACTAAAACAAGAGAATATGCGGATTTTTTATGATTAATTTTATTGACTTAAATTGTAATGTGTTGATATTTGAGTTGTTTTAAATATGAAAATCTAAAATAAAATATATTGATATCAAAATATGTTGTTTAAAAAAATTACAATGAAAAAAAGAAATAAAAAAATGACGTTTTTATAGACAAAGATGGGTTAAAGTTATGAAAAATAAACAAATATTGAAAATAACGTAGAGCTACTTTTGTAAGAAACATGAAACCTATTAGATGGATACATGGCAAAAGAGCTAAGTTTGCTTTGAACATTATAGGATGGGTTGAAGCACTCCAAATGCATGACTTTGAATTAAAATGGCATATACAAATACTGATTACTTAGCTACTTATTGTATTTTTTTTCATCATAGTAGCCTTCTATAGGTGACTATGTTTACTACACCAAATCATTATTGAAAGAATCATTTATCCTTATTTCATACCTTTTTAAAAAAATCAAATATATGTGTTAAACACTAAAACAAGAGAATATGCGGATTTTTTATGATTATATTTATTGACTTAAATTGTAATGTGTTGATATTTGAGTTGTTTTCAATATGAAAATCTAAAATAAAATATATTGATATCAAAATATGTTGTTTAAAAAAATTACAATGAAAAAAAGAAATAAAAAAATGACGTTTTTATAGACAAAGATGGGTTAAAGTTATGAAAAATAAAACAAATATTGAAAATAACGTAGAGCTACTTTTGTAAGAAACATGAAACCTATTAGATGGATACATGGCAAAAGAGCTAAGTTTGCTTTGAACATTATAGGATGGGTTGAAGCACTCCAAATGCATGACTTTGAATTAAAATGGCATATACAAATACTGATTACTTAGCTACTTATTGTATTTTTTTTCATCATAGTAGCTTTCTTGAGGTGACTATGTTTACTACATCAAATCATTATTGAAAGAATCATTTATCCTTATTTCATATCTTTTTAAAAAAATCAAATATATGTGTTAAACACTAAAACAAGAGAATATGTGGATTTTTTATGATTAATTTTATTGACTTAAATTCTAATATGTTGATATTTGAGTTGTTTTAAATATGAAAATCTAAAATAAAATATATTGATATCAAAATATGTTGTTTAAAAAAATTACAATGAAAAAAAGAAATAAAAAAAATGACGTTTTTATAGTCAAAGATGGGTTAAAGTTATGAAAAATAAGACAAATATTGAAAATAACGTAGAGCTACTTTTGTTAGAAACATGAAACCTATTAGATGGATACATGGCAAAAGAGCTAAGTTTGCTTTTTTACATTATAGGATGGGTTGAAGCACTCTAAATGGATGACTTTGAATTAAAATGGCATTTACAATTACTTATTACGTAACTACTGATTGTATTTTTTAATCATAGTAGCCTTTTCAAGGTGACTATGTTTACTACACCAAATCATTATTGAAAGAATCATTTATCCTTATTTCATACCTTTTTAAAAAAAATCAAATATATGTGTTAAACACTAAAATAAGAGAATATGCGGATTTTTTATGATTAATTTATTGACTGAAATTGTAATGTGTTGATATTTGAGTTGTTTTAAATATGAAAATCTTAAATAAAATATATTGATATCAAAATATGTTGTTTTAAAAAAATTACAATGAAAAAAAGAAATAAAAAATGACAATGAAAAAAAGAAATTAAAAAATGACGTTTTTATATACAAAGATGGGTTAAAGTTATGAAAAATAAGACAAATATTAAAAATAACGTAGAGCTACTTTTGTTAGAAACATGAAACCTATTAGATGGAGACATGGCAAAAGAGCTAAGTTTGCTTTGAACATTATAGGATGGGTTGAAGCACTCCAAATGCATGACTTTGAATTAAAATGGCATATACAAATACTGATTACTTAGCTACTTATTGTATTTTTTTTCATCATAGTAGCCTTCTATAGGTGACTATGTTTACTACACCAAATCATTATTGAAAGAATCATTTATCCTTATTTCATACCTTTTTAAAAAAAATCAAATATATGTGTTAAACACTAAAACAAGAGAATATGCGGATTTTTTATGATTAATTTTATTGACTTAAATTGTAATGTGTTGATATTTGAGTTGTTTTAAATATGAAAATCTAAAATAAAATATATTGATATCAAAATATGTTGTTTAAAAAATTACAATGAAAAAAAGAAATAAAAAAAAATGACGTTTTTATAGACAAAGATGGGTTAAAGTTATGAAAAATAAAACAAATATTGAAAATAACGTAGAGCTACTTTTGTAAGAAACATGAAACCAATTAGATGGATACATGGCAAAAGAGCTAAGTTTGTCTTTTTACATTATAGGATGGGTTGAAGCACTCCAAATGCATGACTTTGAATTAAAATGACATATACAAATACTGATTACTTAGCTACTTATTGTATTTTTTTTTCATCATAGTAGCTTTCTTGAGGTGACTATGTTTACTACATCAAATCATTATTGAAAGAATCATTTATCCTTATTTCATATCTTTTTTAAAAAAATCAAATATATGTGTTAAACACTAAAACAAGAGAATATGCGGATTTTTTTACTTATATTCTAATGTTTTGATATTTGAGTTGTTTTAAATATAACAATCTAAAATAAAATATATTGATATCAAAATATGTTGTTTAAAAAAATTACAATGAAAAAAAGAAATAAAAAAAATGACGTTTTTATAGTCAAAGATGGGTTAAAGTTATGAAAAACAAGACAAATAGTGAAAATAATGTAGAGCTACTTTTGTTATAAACATGAAACCTATTAGATGGATACATAGCAAAAGAGCTAAGTTTGCTTTTTTTACATTATAGGATGGGTTGAAGCACTCTAAATGCATGACTTTGAAATAAAATGGCATTTACAAGTACTTATTACGTAACTACTGATTGTATTTTTTAATCATAGTAGCATTTTCAAGGTGACTATGTTTACTACACCAAATCATTATTGAAAGAATCATTTATCCTTATTTCATACCTTTTTATAAAAAATCAAATATATGTGTTAAACAATAAAATAAGAGAATATGCGGATTTTTTATGATTAATTTAATTGACTGAAATTGTAATGTGTTGATATTTGAGTTGTTTTAAATATGAAAATCTTAAATAAAATATATTGATATCAAAATATGTTGTTTTAAAAAAATTACAATGAAAAAAAAATAAAAAATGACAATGAAAAAAAGAAATAAAAAATGACATTTTTATATACAAAGATGGGTTAAAGTTATGAAAAATAAGACAAATATTAAAAATTACGTAGAGCTACTTTTGTTAGAAACATGAAACCTATTAGATGGAGACATGGCAAAAGAGCTAAGTTTGCTTTGAACATTATAGGATGGGTTGAAGCACTCCAAATGCATGACTTTGAATTAAAATGGCATATACAAATACTGATTACTTAGCTACTTATTGTATTTTTTTTCATCATAGTAGCCTTCTATAGGTGACTATGTTTACTACACCAAATCATTATTGAAAGAATCATATATCCTTATTTCATACCTTTTTAAAAAAATCAAATATATGTGTTAAACACTAAAACAAGAGAATATGCGGATTTTTTATGATTAATTTTATTGACTTAAATTGTAATGTGTTGATATTTGAGTTGTTTTCAATATGAAAATCTAAAATAAAATATATTGATATCAAAATATGTTGTTTAAAAAAATTACAATGAAAAAAAGAAATAAAAAAATGACGTTTTTATAGACAAAGATGGGTTAAAGTTATGAAAAATAAAACAAATATTGAAAATAACGTAGAGCTACTTTTGTAAGAAACATGAAACCTATTAGATGGATACATGGCAAAAGAGCTAAGTTTGCTTTGAACATTATAGGATGGGTTGAAGCACTCCAAATGCATGACTTTGAATTAAAATGGCATATACAAATACTGATTACTTAGCTACTTATTGTATTTTTTTTCATCATAGTAGCCTTCTATAGGTGACTATGTTTACTACACCAAATCATTATTGAAAGAATCATATATCCTTATTTCATACCTTTTTAAAAAAATCAAATATATGTGTTAAACACTAAAACAAGAGAATATGCGGATTTTTTATGATTAATTTTATTGACTTAAATTGTAATGTGTTGATATTTGAGTTGTTTTAAATATGAAAATCTAAAATAAAATATATTGATATCAAAATATGTTGTTTAAAAAAATTACAATGAAAAAAAGAAATAAAAAAATGACGTTTTTATAGACAAAGATGGGTTAAAGTTATGAAAAATAAAACAAATATTAAAAATAACGTAGAGCTACTTTTGTAAGAAACATGAAACCTATTAGATGGATACATGGCAAAAGAGCTAAGTTTGCTTTTTAACATTATAGGATGGGTTGAAGCACTCCAAATGCATGACTTTGAATTAAAATGGCATATACAAATACTTATTACGTAACTACTGATTGTATTTTTTAATCATAGTAGCCTTTTCAAGGTGACTATGTTTACTACACCAAATCATTATTGAAAGAATCATTTATCCTTATTTCATACCTTTTTATAAAAAAATCAAATATATGTGTTAAACACTAAAACAAGAGAATATGCGGATTTTTTATGATTAATTTATTGACTTAAATTGTAATGTGTTGATATTTGAGTTGTTTTAAATATGAAAATCTAAATAAAATATATTGATATCAAAATATGTTGTTTTAAAAAAATTACAATGAAATAAAGAAATAAAAAAATGACAATGAAAAAAAGAACTTAAAAAATGACGTTTTTATATACAAAGTTATGAAAAATAAAACAAATATTGAAAATAACGTAGAGCTACTTTTGTAAGAAACATGAAACCTATTAGATGGATGCATGGCAAAAGAGCTATGTTTGCTTTGACCATTATAGGATGGGTTGAAGCACTCCAAATGCATGACTTTGAATTAAAATGGCATATACAAATACTGATTACTTCGCTACTACTTGTATTTTTTTCTCATCCTAGTAGCCTTCTTGAGGTGACTATGTTTACTACACCAAATCATTATTGAGAGAATCATTTATCCTTATTTCATACCTTTTTAAAAAAAATCAAATATATGTGTTAAACACTAAAACAAGAGAATATGCGGATTTTTTATGATTAATTTTATTGACTTAAATTCTAATGTGTTGATATTTGAGTTGTTTTAAATATTAAAATCAAAAATAAAATATATTGATATCAAAATATGTTGTTTAAAAAAATTACAATGAAAAAAAGAAATAAAAAAAATGACGTTTTTATAGTCAAAGATGGGTTAAAGTTATGAAAAAAAAAACAAATATTAAAAATAACGTAGAGCTACTTTTGTAAGAAACATGAAACCTATTAGATGGATACATGGCAAAAGAGCTAAGTTTGTTTTTTTACATTATAGGATGGGTTGAAGCACTCTAAATGCATGACTTTGAATTAAAATGGCATTTACAATTACTTATTACGTAACTACTGATTGTATTTTTTATCATAGTAGCCTTTTCAAGGTGACTATGTTTACTACACCAAATCATTATTGAAAGAATCATTTATCCTTATTTCATACCTTTTTAAAAAAAATCAAATATATGTGTTAAACAATAAAATAAGAGAATATGCGGATTTTTTATGATTAATTTAATTGACTGAAATTGTAATATGTTGATATTTGAGTTGTTTTAAATATGAAAATCTTAAATAAAATATATTGATATCAAAATATGTTGTTTTAAAAAAATTACAATGAAAAAAGAAATAAAAAAATGACAATGAAAAAAGAACTTAAAAAATGACGTTTTTATATACAAAGATGGGTTAAAGTTATGAAAAATAAGACAAATATTAAAAATAACGTAGAGCTACTTTTGTTAGAAACATGAAACCTATTAGATGGAGACATGGCAAAAGAGCTAAGTTTGCTTTGAACATTATAGGATGGGTTGAAGCACTCCAAATGCATGACTTTGAATTAAAATGGCATATACAAATACTGATTACTTAGCTACTTATTGTATTTTTTTTCATCATAGTAGCCTTCTATAGGTGACTATGTTTACTACACCAAATCATTATTGAAAGAATCATTTATCCTTATTTCATATCTTTTTTAAAAAATCAAATATATGTGTTAAACACTAAAACAAGAGAATATGCGGATTTTTTATGATTAATTTTATTGACTTAATTCTAATGTGTTGATATTTGAGTTGTTTTAAATATGAAAATCAAAATAAAATATATTGATATCAAAATATGTTGTTTAAAAAAATTACAATGAAAAAAAGAAATAAAAAAATGACGTTTTTATAGTCAAAGATGGGTTAAAGTTATGAAAAAAAAAAAAATATTGAAAATAACGTAGAGCTACTTTTGTAAGAAACATGAAACCTATTAGATGGATACATGGCAAAAGAGCTAAGTTTGTTTTTTTACATTATAGGATGGGTTGAAGCACTCTAAATGCATGACTTTGAATTAAAATGGCATTTACAATTACTTATTACGTAACTACTGATTGTATTTTTTAATCATAGTAGCCTTTTCAAGGTGACTATGTTTACTACACCAAATCATTATTGAAAGAATCATTTACCCTTATTTCATACCTTTTTATAAAAAAATCAAATATATGTGTTAAACAATAAAATAAGAGAATATGCGGATTTTTTATGATTAATTTAATTGACTGAAATTGTAATATGTTGATATTTGAGTTGTTTTAAATATGAAAATCTTAAATAAAATATATTGATATCAAAATATGTTGTTTTAAAAAATTACAATGAAAAAAAGAAATAAAAAAATGACAATGAGAAAAAGAACTTAAAAAATGACGTTTTTATATACAAAGATGGGTTAAAGTTATGAAAAATAAGACAAATATTAAAAATAACGTAGAGCTACTTTTGTTAGAAACATGAAACCTATTAGATGGAGACATGGCAAAAGAGCTAAGTTTGCTTTGAACATTATAGGATGGGTTGAAGCACTCCAAATGCATGACTTTGAATTAAAATGGCATATACAAATACTGATTACTTAGCTACTTATTGTATTTTTTTTCATCATAGTAGCCTTCTATAGGTGACTATGTTTACTACACCAAATCATTATTGAAAGAATCATTTATCCTTATTTCATACCTTTTTAAAAAAAATCAAATATATGTGTTAAACACTAAAACAAGAGAATATGCGGATTTTTTATGATTAATTTTATTGACTTAAATTGTAATGTGTTGATATTTGAGTTGTTTTCAATATGAAAATCTAAAATAAAATATATTGATATCAAAATATGTTGTTTAAAAAATTACAATGAAAAAAAGAAATAAAAAAATGACGTTTTTATAGACAAAGATGGGTTAAAGTTATGAAAAATAAAACAAATATTGAAAATAACGTAGAGCTACTTTTGTAAGAAACATGAAACCTATTAGATGGATACATGGCAAAAGAGCTAAGTTTGCTTTGAACATTATAGGATGGGTTGAAGCACTCCAAATGCATGACTTTGAATTAAAATGGCATATACAAATACTGATTACTTAGCTACTTATTGTATTTTTTTTTATCATAGTAGCCTTCTTGAGGTGACTATGTTTACTACACCAAATCATTATTGAAAGAATCATTTATCCTTATTTCATACCTTTTTAAAAAAATCAAATATATGTGTTAAACACTAAAACAAGAGAATATGCGGATTTTTTATGATTAATTTTATTGACTTAAATTCTAATATGTTGATATTTGAGTTGTTTTAAATATGAAAATCAAAAATAAAATATATTGATATCAAAATATGTTGTTTAAAAAAATTACAATGAAAAAAAGAAATAAAAAAATGACGTTTTTATAGTCAAAGATGGGTTAAAGTTATGAAAAAAAAAACAAATATTGAAAATAACGTAGAGCTACTTTTGTAAGAAACATGAAACCTATTAGATGGATACATGGCAAAAGAGCTAAGTTTGTTTTTTACATTATAGGATGGGTTGAAGCACTCTAAATGCATGACTTTGAATTAAAATGGCATTTACAATTACTTATTACGTAACTACTGATTGTATTTTTTATCATAGTAGCCTTTTCAAGGTGACTATGTTTACTACACCAAATCATTATTGAAAGAATCATTTATCCTTATTTCATACCTTTTTATAAAAAAATCAAATATATGTGTTAAACAATAAAATAAGAGAATATGCGGATTTTTTATGATTAATTTAATTGACTGAAATTGTAATGTGTTGATATTTGAGTTGTTTTAAATATGAAAATCTTAAATAAAATATATTGATATCAAAATATGTTGTTTTAAAAAAATTACAATGAAAAAAAGAAATAAAAAAATGACAATGAAAAAAGAACTTAAAAATGACGTTTTTATATACAAAGATGGGTTAAAGTTATGAAAAATAAGACAAATATTAAAAATAACGTAGAGCTACTTTTGTTAGAAACATGAAACCTATTAGATGGAGACATGGCAAAAGAGCTAAGTTTGCTTTGAACATTATAGGATGGGTTGAAGCACTCCAAATGCATGACTTTGAATTAAAATGGCATATACAAATACTATTACTTAGCTACTTATTGTATTTTTTTCATCATAGTAGCCTTCTATAGGTGACTATGTTTACTACACCAAATCATTATTGAAAGAATCATTTATCCTTATTTCATATCTTTTTAAAAAAAATCAAATATATGTGTTAAACACTAAAACAAGAGAATATGCGGATTTTTTATGATTAATTTTATTGACTTAAATTCTAATGTGTTGATATTTGAGTTGTTTTAAATATGAAAATCAAAATAAAATATATTGATATCAAAATATGTTGTTTAAAAAAATTACAATGAAAAAAAGAAATAAAAAAATGACGTTTTTATAGTCAAAGATGGGTTAAAGTTATGAAAAAAAAACAAATATTGAAAATAACGTAGAGCTACTTTTGTAAGAAACATGAAACCTATTAGATGGATACATGGCAAAAGAGCTAAGTTTGTTTTTTACATTATAGGATGGGTTGAAGCACTCTAAATGCATGACTTTGAATTAAAATGGCATTTACAATTACTTATTACGTAACTACTGATTGTATTTTTTAATCATAGTAGCCTTTTCAAGGTGACTATGTTTACTACACCAAATCATTATTGAAAGAATCATTTACCCTTATTTCATACCTTTTTATAAAAAAATCAAATATATGAGTTAAACAATAAAATAAGAGAATATGCGGATTTTTTATGATTAATTTAATTGACTGAAATTGTAATATGTTGATATTTGAGTTGTTTTAAATATGAAAATCTTAAATAAAATATATTGATATCAAAATATGTTGTTTTAAAAAAATTACAATGAAAAAAGAAATAAAAAATGACAATGAAAAAAGAACTTAAAAATGACGTTTTTATATACAAAGATGGGTTAAAGTTATGAAAAATAAGACAAATATTAAAAATAACGTAGAGCTACTTTTGTTAGAAACATGAAACCTATTAGATGGAGACATGGCAAAAGAGCTAAGTTTGCTTTGAACATTATAGGATGGGTTGAAGCACTCCAAATGCATGACTTTGAATTAAAATGGCATATACAAATACTGATTACTTAGCTACTTATTGTATTTTTTTTCATCATAGTAGCCTTCTATAGGTGACTATGTTTACTACACCAAATCATTATTGAAAGAATCATTTATCCTTATTTCATACCTTTTTAAAAAAAATCAAATATATGTGTTAAACACTAAAACAAGAGAATATGCGGATTTTTTATGATTAATTTTATTGACTTAAATTGTAATGTGTTGATATTTGAGTTGTTTTCAATATGAAAATCTAAAATAAAATATATTGATATCAAAATATGTTGTTTAAAAAAATTACTATGAAAAAAAGAAATAAAAAAATGACGTTTTTATAGACAAAGATGGGTTAAAGTTATGAAAAATAAAACAAATATTGAAAATAACGTAGAGCTACTTTTGTAAGAAACATGAAACCTATTAGATGGATACATGGCAAAAGAGCTAAGTTTTCTTTGAACATTATAGGATGGGTTGAAGCACTCCAAATGCATGACTTTGAATTAAAATGGCATATACAAATACTGATTACTTAGCTACTTATTGTATTTTTTTTATCATAGTAGCCTTCTTGAGGTGACTATGTTTACTACACCAAATCATTATTGAGAGAATCATTTATCCTTTTTTCATACCTTTTTAAAAAAAATCAAATATATGTGTTTAACACTAAAACAAGAGAATATGTGGATTTTTTATGATTAATTTTATTGACTTAAATTCTAATATGTTGATATTTGAGTTGTTTTAAATATGAAAATCTAAAATAAAATATATTGATATCAAAATATGTTGTTTAAAAAAATTACAATGAAAAAAAAGAAATAAAAAAAATGACGTTTTTATAGTCAAAGATGGGTTAAAGTTATGAAAAAAAAAACAAATATTGAAAATAACGTAGAGCTACTTTTGTAAGAAACATGAAACCTATTAGATGGATACATGGCAAAAGAGCTAAGTTTGTTTTTTTACATTATAGGATGGGTTGAAGCACTCTAAATGCATGACTTTGAATTAAAATGGCATTTACAATTACTTATTACGTAACTACTGATTGTATTTTTTATACATAGTAGCCTTTTCAAGGTGACTATGTTTACTACACCAAATCATTATTGAAAGAATCATTTACCCTTATTTCATACCTTTTTATAAAAAAATCAAATATATGAGTTAAACAATAAAATAAGAGAATATGCGGATTTTTTATGATTAATTTAATTGACTGAAATTGTAATATGTTGATATTTGAGTTGTTTTAAATATGAAAATCTTAAATAAAATATATTGATATCAAAATATGTTGTTTTAAAAAATTACAATGAAAAAAAGAAATAAAAAAATGACAATGAAAAAAAGAACTTAAAAAATGACGTTTTTATATACAAAGATGGGTTAAAGTTATGAAAAATAAGACAAATATTAAAAATAACGTAGAGCTACTTTTGTTAGAAACATGAAACCTATTAGATGGAGACATGGCAAAAGAGCTAAGTTTGCTTTGAACATTATAGGATGGGTTGAAGCACTCCAAATGCATGACTTTGAATTAAAATGGCATATACAAATACTATTTACTTAGCTACTTATTGTATTTTTTTTCATCATAGTAGCCTTCTATAGGTGACTATGTTTACTACACCAAATCATTATTGAAAGAATCATTTATCCTTATTTCATATCTTTTTTAAAAAAATCAAATATATGTGTTAAACACTAAAACAAGAGAATATGCGGATTTTTTACGATTAATTTTATTGACTTATATTCTAATGTGTTGATATTTGAGTTGTTTTAAATATTAAAATCAAAAATAAAATATATTGATATCAAAATATGTTGTTTAAAAAAATTACAATGAAAAAAAGAAATAAAAAAATGACGTTTTTATAGTCAAAGATGGGTTAAAGTTATGAAAAAAAAACAAATATTGAAAATAACGTAGAGCTACTTTTGTAAGAAACATGAAACCTATTAGATGGATACATGGCAAAAGAGCTAAGTTTGTTTTTTTACATTATAGGATGGGTTGAAGCACTCTAAATGCATGACTTTGAATTAAAATGGCATTTACAATTACTTATTACGTAACTACTGATTGTATTTTTTAATCATAGTAGCCTTTTCAAGGTGACTATGTTTACTACACCAAATCATTATTGAAAGAATCATTTACCCTTATTTCATACCTTTTTATAAAAAAATCAAATATATGAGTTAAACAATAAAATAAGAGAATATGCGGATTTTTTATGATTAATTTAATTGACTGAAATTGTAATATGTTGATATTTGAGTTGTTTTAAATATGAAAATCTTAAATAAAATATATTGATATCAAAATATGTTGTTTTAAAAAATTACAATGAAAAAAAGAAATAAAAAAATGACAATGAAAAAAGAACTTAAAAAATGACGTTTTTATATACAAAGATGGGTTAAAGTTATGAAAAATAAGACAAATATTAAAAATAACGTAGAGCTACTT
Source organism: Lathyrus oleraceus (assembly GCF_024323335.1). Lineage (NCBI taxonomy): Eukaryota > Viridiplantae > Streptophyta > Magnoliopsida > Fabales > Fabaceae > Lathyrus > Lathyrus oleraceus. The sequence continues at coordinate 258,082,713 of NC_066580.1, forward strand.
TTGTTAGAAACATGAAACCTATTAGATGGAGACATGGCAAAAGAGCTAAGTTTGCTTTGAACATTATAGGATGGGTTGAAGCACTCCAAATGCATGACTTTGAATTAAAATGGCATATACAAATACTGATTACTTAGCTACTTATTGTATTTTTTTTCATCATAGTAGCCTTCTATAGGTGACTATGTTTACTACACCAAATCATTATTGAAAGAATCATATATCCTTATTTCATACCTTTTTAAAAAAATCAAATATATGTGTTAAACACTAAAACAAGAGAATATGCGGATTTTTTATGATTAATTTTATTGACTTAAATTGTAATGTGTTGATATTTGAGTTGTTTTCAATATGAAAATCTAAAATAAAATATATTGATATCAAAATATGTTGTTTAAAAAAATTACAATGAAAAAAAGAAATAAAAAAATGACGTTTTTATAGACAAAGATGGGTTAAAGTTATGAAAAATAAAACAAATATTGAAAATAACGTAGAGCTACTTTTGTAAGAAACATGAAACCTATTAGATGGATACATGGCAAAAGAGCTAAGTTTGCTTTGAACATTATAGGATGGGTTGAAGCACTCCAAATGCATGACTTTGAATTAAAATGGCATATACAAATACTGATTACTTAGCTACTTATTGTATTTTTTTCTTATCATAGTAGCCTTCTTGAGGTGACTATGTTTACTACACCAAATCATTATTGAGAGAATCATTTATCCTTATTTCATACCTTTTTAAAAAAAATCAAATATATGTGTTTAACACTAAAACAAGAGAATATGTGGATTTTTTATGATTAATTTTATTGACTTAAATTCTAATATGTTGATATTTGAGTTGTTTTAAATATGAAAATCTAAAATAAAATATATTGATATCAAAATATGTTGTTTAAAAAAATTACAATGAAAAAAAAGAAATAAAAAAAATGACGTTTTTATAGTCAAAGATGGGTTAAAGTTATGAAAAAAAAACAAATATTGAAAATAACGTAGAGCTACTTTTGTAAGAAACATGAAACCTATTAGATGGATACATGGCAAAAGAGCTAAGTTTGTTTTTTTACATTATAGGATGGGTTGAAGCACTCTAAATGCATGACTTTGAATTAAAATGGCATTTACAATTACTTATTACGTAACTACTGATTGTATTTTTTAATCATAGTAGCCTTTTCAAGGTGACTATGTTTACTACACCAAATCATTATTGAAAGAATCATTTACCCTTATTTCATACCTTTTTAAAAAAATCAAATATATGTGTTAAACAATAAAATAAGAGAATATGCGGATTTTTTATGATTAATTTAATTGACTGAAATTGTAATATGTTGATATTTGAGTTGTTTTAAATATGAAAATCTTAAATAAAATATATTGATATCAAAATATGTTGTTTTAAAAAATTACAATGAAAAAAAGAAATAAAAAATGACAATGAAAAAAAGAACTTAAAAAATGACGTTTTTATATACAAAGATGGGTTAAAGTTATGAAAAATAAGACAAATATTAAAATAACGTAGAGCTACTTTTGTTAGAAACATGAAACCTATTAGATGGAGACATGGCAAAAGAGCTAAGTTTGCTTTGAACATTATAGGATGGGTTGAAGCACTCCAAATGCATGACTTTGAATTAAAATGGCATATACAAATACTATTACTTAGCTACTTATTGTATTTTTTTTCATCATAGTAGCCTTCTATAGGTGACTATGTTTACTACACCAAATCATTATTGAAAGAATCATTTATCCTTATTTCATATCTTTTTAAAAAAATCAAATATATGTGTTAAACACTAAAACAAGAGAATATGCGGATTTTTTATGATTAATTTTATTGACTTAAATTCTAATGTGTTGATATTTGAGTTGTTTTAAATATGAAAATCAAAATAAAATATATTGATATCAAAATATGTTGTTTAAAAAAATTACAATGAAAAAAAAATAAAAAAATGACGTTTTTATAGTCAAAGATGGGTTAAAGTTATGAAAAAAAAACAAATATTGAAAATAACGTAGAGCTACTTTTGTAAGAAACATGAAACCTATTAGATGGATACATGGCAAAAGAGCTAAGTTTGTTTTTTACATTATAGGATGGGTTGAAGCACTCTAAATGCATGACTTTGAATTAAAATGGCATTTACAATTACTTATTACGTAACTACTGATTGTATTTTTTAATCATAGTAGCCTTTTCAAGGTGACTATGTTTACTACACCAAATCATTATTGAAAGAATCATTTATCCTTATTTCATACCTTTTTATAAAAAATCAAATATATGTGTTAAACAATAAAATAAGAGAATATGCGGATTTTTTATGATTAATTTAATTGACTGAAATTGTAATATGTTGATATTTGAGTTGTTTTAAATATGAAAATCTTAAATAAAATATATTGATATCAAAATATGTTGTTTTAAAAAATTACAATGAAAAAAGAAATAAAAAATGACAATGAAAAAAGAACTTAAAAAATGACGTTTTTATATACAAAGATGGGTTAAAGTTATGAAAAATAAGACAAATATTAAAAATAACGTAGAGCTACTTTTGTTAGAAACATGAAACCTATTAGATGGAGACATGGCAAAAGAGCTAAGTTTGCTTTGAACATTATAGGATGGGTTGAAGCACTCCAAATGCATGACTTTGAATTAAAATGGCATATACAAATACTATTTTACTTAGCTACTTATTGTATTTTTTTTCATCATAGTAGCCTTCTATAGGTGACTATGTTTACTACACCAAATCATTATTGAAAGAATCATATATCCTTATTTCATACCTTTTTAAAAAAATCAAATATATGTGTTAAACACTAAAACAAGAGAATATGCGGATTTTTTATGATTAATTTTATTGACTTAAATTGTAATGTGTTGATATTTGAGTTGTTTTAAATATGAAAATCTAAAATAAAATATATTGATATCAAAATATGTTGTTTAAAAAAATTACAATGAAAAAAAGAAATAAAAAAATGACGTTTTTATAGACAAAGATGGGTTAAAGTTATGAAAAATAAAACAAATATTGAAAATAACGTAGAGCTACTTTTGTAAGAAACATGAAACCTATTAGATGGATACATGGCAAAAGAGCTAAGTTTGCTTTGAACATTATAGGATGGGTTGAAGCACTCCAAATGCATGACTTTGAATTAAAATGGCATATACAAATACTGATTACTTAGCTACTTATTGTATTTTTTTTTATCATAGTAGCCTTCTTGAGGTGACTATGTTTACTACACCAAATCATTATTGAAAGAATCATTTATCCTTATTTCATACCTTTTTAAAAAAATCAAATATATGTGTTTAACACTAAAACAAGAGAATATGCGGATTTTTTATGATTAATTTTATTGACTTAAATTCTAATATGTTGATATTTGAGTTGTTTTAAATATGAAAATCTAAAATAAAATATATTGATATCAAAATATGTTGTTTAAAAAAATTACAATGAAAAAAAGAAATAAAAAAATGACGTTTTTATAGTCAAAGATGGGTTAAAGTTATGAAAAAAAAAACAAATATTGAAAATAACGTAGAGCTACTTTTGTAAGAAACATGAAACCTATTAGATGGATACATGGCAAAAGAGCTAAGTTTGTTTTTTTACATTATAGGATGGGTTGAAGCACTCTAAATGCATGACTTTGAATTAAAATGGCATTTACAATTACTTATTACGTAACTACTGATTGTATTTTTTATACATAGTAGCCTTTTCAAGGTGACTATGTTTACTACACCAAATCATTATTGAAAGAATCATTTACCCTTATTTCATACCTTTTTATAAAAAAATCAAATATATGAGTTAAACAATAAAATAAGAGAATATGCGGATTTTTTATGATTAATTTAATTGACTGAAATTGTAATATGTTGATATTTGAGTTGTTTTAAATATGAAAATCTTAAATAAAATATATTGATATCAAAATATGTTGTTTTAAAAAAATTACAATGAAAAAAAGAAATAAAAAAATGACAATGAAAAAAAGAACTTAAAAAATGACGTTTTTATATACAAAGATGGGTTAAAGTTATGAAAAATAAGACAAATATTAAAAATAACGTAGAGCTACTTTTGTTAGAAACATGAAACCTATTAGATGGAGACATGGCAAAAGAGCTAAGTTTGCTTTGAACATTATAGGATGGGTTGAAGCACTCCAAATGCATGACTTTGAATTAAAATGGCATATACAAATACTGATTACTTAGCTACTTATTGTATTTTTTTTCATCATAGTAGCCTTCTATAGGTGACTATGTTTACTACACCAAATCATTATTGAAAGAATCATTTATCCTTATTTCATATCTTTTTAAAAAAAATCAAATATATGTGTTAAACACTAAAACAAGAGAATATGCGGATTTTTTATGATTAATTTTATTGACTTAATTCTAATGTGTTGATATTTGAGTTGTTTTAAATATTAAAATCAAAAATAAAATATATTGATATCAAAATATGTTGTTTAAAAAAATTACAATGAAAAAAAGAAATAAAAAAATGACGTTTTTATAGTCAAAGATGGGTTAAAGTTATGAAAAAAAAACAAATATTGAAAATAACGTAGAGCTACTTTTGTAAGAAACATGAAACCTATTAGATGGATACATGGCAAAAGAGCTAAGTTTGTTTTTTTACATTATAGGATGGGTTGAAGCACTCTAAATGCATGACTTTGAATTAAAATGGCATTTACAATTACTTATTACGTAACTACTGATTGTATTTTTTAATCATAGTAGCCTTTTCAAGGTGACTATGTTTACTACACCAAATCATTATTGAAAGAATCATTTACCCTTATTTCATACCTTTTTATAAAAAATCAAATATATGAGTTAAACAATAAAATAAGAGAATATGCGGATTTTTTATGATTAATTTAATTGACTGAAATTGTAATATGTTGATATTTGAGTTGTTTTAAATATGAAAATCTTAAATAAAATATATTGATATCAAAATATGTTGTTTTAAAAAAATTACAATGAAAAAAAGAAATAAAAAAATGACAATGAAAAAAAGAACTTAAAAATGACGTTTTTATATACAAAGATGGGTTAAAGTTATGAAAAATAAGACAAATATTAAAAATAACGTAGAGCTACTTTTGTTAGAAACATGAAACCTATTAGATGGAGACATGGCAAAAGAGCTAAGTTTGCTTTGAACATTATAGGATGGGTTGAAGCACTCCAAATGCATGACTTTGAATTAAAATGGCATATACAAATACTGATTACTTAGCTACTTATTGTATTTTTTTTCATCATAGTAGCCTTCTATAGGTGACTATGTTTACTACACCAAATCATTATTGAAAGAATCATTTATCCTTATTTCATACCTTTTTAAAAAAAATCAAATATATGTGTTAAACACTAAAACAAGAGAATATGCGGATTTTTTATGATTAATTTTATTGACTTAAATTGTAATGTGTTGATATTTGAGTTGTTTTCAATATGAAAATCTAAAATAAAATATATTGATATCAAAATATGTTGTTTAAAAAAATTACTATGAAAAAAAGAAATAAAAAAATGACGTTTTTATAGACAAAGATGGGTTAAAGTTATGAAAAATAAAACAAATATTGAAAATAACGTAGAGCTACTTTTGTAAGAAACATGAAACCTATTAGATGGATACATGGCAAAAGAGCTAAGTTTGCTTTGAACATTATAGGATGGGTTGAAGCACTCCAAATGCATGACTTTGAATTAAAATGGCATATACAAATACTGATTACTTAGCTACTTATTGTATTTTTTTCTTATCATAGTAGCCTTCTTGAGGTGACTATGTTTACTACACCAAATCATTATTGAGAGAATCATTTATCCTTTTTTCATACCTTTTTAAAAAAAATCAAATATATGTGTTTAACACTAAAACAAGAGAATATGTGGATTTTTTATGATTAATTTTATTGACTTAAATTCTAATGTGTTGATATTTGAGTTGTTTTAAATATGAAAATCTAAAATAAAATATATTGATATCAAAATATGTTGTTTAAAAAAATTACAATGAAAAAAAAGAAATAAAAAAATGACGTTTTTATAGTCAAAGATGGGTTAAAGTTATGAAAAAAAAAACAAATATTGAAAATAACGTAGAGCTACTTTTGTAAGAAACATGAAACCTATTAGATGGATACATGGCAAAAGAGCTAAGTTTGTTTTTTTACATTATAGGATGGGTTGAAGCACTCTAAATGCATGACTTTGAATTAAAATGGCATTTACAATTACTTATTACGTAACTACTGATTGTATTTTTTAATCATAGTAGCCTTTTCAAGGTGACTATGTTTACTACACCAAATCATTATTGAAAGAATCATTTACCCTTATTTCATACCTTTTTATAAAAAAATCAAATATATGAGTTAAACAATAAAATAAGAGAATATGCGGATTTTTTATGATTAATTTAATTGACTGAAATTGTAATATGTTGATATTTGAGTTGTTTTAAATATGAAAATCTTAAATAAAATATATTGATATCAAAATATGTTGTTTTAAAAAAATTACAATGAAAAAAAGAAATAAAAAAATGACAATGAGAAAAAGAACTTAAAAAATGACGTTTTTATATACAAAGATGGGTTAAAGTTATGAAAAATAAGACAAATATTAAAAATAACGTAGAGCTACTTTTGTTAGAAACATGAAACCTATTAGATGGAGACATGGCAAAAGAGCTAAGTTTGCTTTGAACATTATAGGATGGGTTGAAGCACTCCAAATGCATGACTTTGAATTAAAATGGCATATACAAATACTATTTACTTAGCTACTTATTGTATTTTTTTTCATCATAGTAGCCTTCTATAGGTGACTATGTTTACTACACCAAATCATTATTGAAAGAATCATTTATCCTTATTTCATATCTTTTTTAAAAAAATCAAATATATGTGTTAAACACTAAAACAAGAGAATATGCGGATTTTTTATGATTAATTTTATTGACTTAAATTCTAATGTGTTGATATTTGAGTTGTTTTAAATATAAAAATCAAAAATAAAATATATTGATATCAAAATATGTTGTTTAAAAAAATTACAATGAAAAAAAGAAATAAAAAAATGACGTTTTTATAGTCAAAGATGGGTTAAAGTTATGAAAAAAAAACAAATATTGAAAATAACGTAGAGCTACTTTTGTAAGAAACATGAAACCTATTAGATGGATACATGGCAAAAGAGCTAAGTTTGTTTTTTTACATTATAGGATGGGTTGAAGCACTCTAAATGCATGACTTTGAATTAAAATGGCATTTACAATTACTTATTACGTAACTACTGATTGTATTTTTTAATCATAGTAGCCTTTTCAAGGTGACTATGTTTACTACACCAAATCATTATTGAAAGAATCATTTACCCTTATTTCATACCTTTTATAAAAAAATCAAATATATGTGTTAAACAATAAAATAAGAGAATATGCGGATTTTTTATGATTAATTTAATTGACTGAAATTGTAATATGTTGATATTTGAGTTGTTTTAAATATGAAAATCTTAAATAAAATATATTGATATCAAAATATGTTGTTTTAAAAAAATTACAATGAAAAAAAGAAATAAAAAAATGACAATGAAAAAAGAACTTAAAAAATGACGTTTTTATATACAAAGATGGGTTAAAGTTATGAAAAATAAGACAAATATTAAAAATAACGTAGAGCTACTTTTGTTAGAAACATGAAACCTATTAGATGGAGACATGGCAAAAGAGCTAAGTTTGCTTTGAACATTATAGGATGGGTTGAAGCACTCCAAATGCATGACTTTGAATTAAAATGGCATATACAAATACTGATTACTTAGCTACTTATTGTATTTTTTTTCATCATAGTAGCCTTCTATAGGTGACTATGTTTACTACACCAAATCATTATTGAAAGAATCATATATCCTTATTTCATACCTTTTTAAAAAAATCAAATATATGTGTTAAACACTAAAACAAGAGAATATGCGGATTTTTTATGATTAATTTTATTGACTTAAATTGTAATGTGTTGATATTTGAGTTGTTTTCAATATGAAAATCTAAAATAAAATATATTGATATCAAAATATGTTGTTTAAAAAAATTACAATGAAAAAAAGAAATAAAAAAATGACGTTTTTATAGACAAAGATGGGTTAAAGTTATGAAAAATAAAACAAATATTGAAAATAACGTAGAGCTACTTTTGTAAGAAACATGAAACCTATTAGATGGATACATGGCAAAAGAGCTAAGTTTGCTTTGAACATTATAGGATGGGTTGAAGCACTCCAAATGCATGACTTTGAATTAAAATGGCATATACAAATACTGATTACTTAGCTACTTATTGTATTTTTTTCTTATCATAGTAGCCTTCTTGAGGTGACTATGTTTACTACACCAAATCATTATTGAAAGAATCATTTATCCTTTTTCATACCTTTTTAAAAAAAATCAAATATATGTGTTTAACACTAAAACAAGAGAATATGCGGATTTTTTATGATTAATTTTATTGACTTAAATTCTAATGTGTTGATATTTGAGTTGTTTTAAATATGAAAATCTAAAATAAAATATATTGATATCAAAATATGTTGTTTAAAAAAATTACAATGAAAAAAAGAAATAAAAAAAATGACGTTTTTATAGTCAAAGATGGGTTAAAGTTATGAAAAAAAAACAAATATTGAAAATAACGTAGAGCTACTTTTGTAAGAAACATGAAACCTATTAGATGGATACATGGCAAAAGAGCTAAGTTTGTTTTTTTACATTATAGGATGGGTTGAAGCACTCTAAATGCATGACTTTGAATTAAAATGGCATTTACAATTACTTATTACGTAACTACTGATTGTATTTTTTATACATAGTAGCCTTTTCAAGGTGACTATGTTTACTACACCAAATCATTATTGAAAGAATCATTTACCCTTATTTCATACCTTTTTATAAAAAATCAAATATATGAGTTAAACAATAAAATAAGAGAATATGCGGATTTTTTATGATTAATTTAATTGACTGAAATTGTAATATGTTGATATTTGAGTTGTTTTAAATATGAAAATCTTAAATAAAATATATTGATATCAAAATATGTTGTTTTAAAAAATTACAATGAAAAAAAGAAATAAAAAAATGACAATGAGAAAAAGAACTTAAAAAATGACGTTTTTATATACAAAGATGGGTTAAAGTTATGAAAAATAAGACAAATATTAAAAATAACGTAGAGCTACTTTTGTTAGAAACATGAAACCTATTAGATGGAGACATGGCAAAAGAGCTAAGTTTGCTTTGAACATTATAGGATGGGTTGAAGCACTCCAAATGCATGACTTTGAATTAAAATGGCATATACAAATACTGATTACTTAGCTACTTATTGTATTTTTTTCATCATAGTAGCCTTCTATAGGTGACTATGTTTACTACACCAAATCATTATTGAAAGAATCATTTATCCTTATTTCATACCTTTTTAAAAAAAATCAAATATATGTGTTAAACACTAAAACAAGAGAATATGCGGATTTTTTATGATTAATTTTATTGACTTAAATTGTAATGTGTTGATATTTGAGTTGTTTTAAATATGAAAATCTAAAATAAAATATATTGATATCAAAATATGTTGTTTAAAAAAATTACAATGAAAAAAAGAAATAAAAAAATGACGTTTTTATAGACAAAGATGGGTTAAAGTTATGAAAAATAAAACAAATATTGAAAATAACGTAGAGCTACTTTTGTAAGAAACATGAAACCTATTAGATGGATACATGGCAAAAGAGCTAAGTTTGCTTTGAACATTATAGGATGGGTTGAAGCACTCCAAATGCATGACTTTGAATTAAAATGGCATATACAAATACTGATTACTTAGCTACTTATTGTATTTTTTTTTATCATAGTAGCCTTCTTGAGGTGACTATGTTTACTACACCAAATCATTATTGAAAGAATCATTTATCCTTATTTCATACCTTTTTAAAAAAATCAAATATATGTGTTTAACACTAAAACAAGAGAATATGCGGATTTTTTATGATTAATTTTATTGACTTAAATTCTAATGTGTTGATATTTGAGTTGTTTTAAATATGAAAATCTAAAATAAAATATATTGATATCAAAATATGTTGTTTAAAAAATTACAATGAAAAAAAGAAATAAAAAAATGACGTTTTTATAGTCAAAGATGGGTTAAAGTTATGAAAAAAAAAACAAATATTGAAAATAACGTAGAGCTACTTTTGTAAGAAACATGAAACCTATTAGATGGATACATGGCAAAAGAGCTAAGTTTGTTTTTTTACATTATAGGATGGGTTGAAGCACTCTAAATGCATGACTTTGAATTAAAATGGCATTTACAATTACTTATTACGTAACTACTGATTGTATTTTTTATACATAGTAGCCTTTTCAAGGTGACTATGTTTACTACACCAAATCATTATTGAAAGAATCATATATATCCTTATTTCATACCTTTTTATAAAAAAATCAAATATATGTGTTAAACAATAAAATAAGAGAATATGCGGATTTTTTATGATTAATTTAATTGACTGAAATTGTAATATGTTGATATTTGAGTTGTTTTAAATATGAAAATCTTAAATAAAATATATTGATATCAAAATATGTTGTTTTAAAAAAATTACAATGAAAAAAAGAAATAAAAAAATGACAATGAAAAAAAGAACTTAAAAAATGACGTTTTTATATACAAAGATGGGTTAAAGTTATGAAAAATAAGACAAATATTAAAAATAACGTAGAGCTACTTTTGTTAGAAACATGAAACCTATTAGATGGAGACATGGCAAAAGAGCTAAGTTTGCTTTGAACATTATAGGATGGGTTGAAGCACTCCAAATGCATGACTTTGAATTAAAATGGCATATACAAATACTATTTACTTAGCTACTTATTGTATTTTTTTTCATCATAGTAGCCTTCTATAGGTGACTATGTTTACTACACCAAATCATTATTGAAAGAATCATTTATCCTTATTTCATATCTTTTTTAAAAAAATCAAATATATGTGTTAAACACTAAAACAAGAGAATATGCGGATTTTTTATGATTAATTTTATTGACTTAAATTGTAATGTGTTGATATTTGAGTTGTTTTAAATATGAAAATCTAAAATAAAATATATTGATATCAAAATATGTTGTTTAAAAAAATTACAATGAAAAAAAGAAATAAAAAAATGACGTTTTTATAGTCAAAGATGGGTTAAAGTTATGAAAAAAAAACAAATATTGAAAATAACGTAGAGCTACTTTTGTAAGAAACATGAAACCTATTAGATGGATACATGGCAAAAGAGCTAAGTTTGTTTTTTACATTATAGGATGGGTTGAAGCACTCTAAATGCATGACTTTGAATTAAAATGGCATTTACAATTACTTATTACGTAACTACTGATTGTATTTTTTAATCATAGTAGCCTTTTCAAGGTGACTATGTTTACTACACCAAATCATTATTGAAAGAATCATTTATCCCTTATTTCATACCTTTTTATAAAAAATCAAATATATGTGTTAAACAATAAAATAAGAGAATATGCGGATTTTTTATGATTAATTTAATTGACTGAAATTGTAATATGTTGATATTTGAGTTGTTTTAAATATGAAAATCTTAAATAAAATATATTGATATCAAAATATGTTGTTTTAAAAAAATTACAATGAAAAAAAGAAATAAAAAATGACAATGAAAAAAGAACTTAAAAAATGACGTTTTTATATACAAAGATGGGTTAAAGTTATGAAAAATAAGACAAATATTAAAATAACGTAGAGCTACTTTTGTTAGAAACATGAAACCTATTAGATGGAGACATGGCAAAAGAGCTAAGTTTGCTTTGAACATTATAGGATGGGTTGAAGCACTCCAAATGCATGACTTTGAATTAAAATGGCATATACAAATACTGATTACTTAGCTACTTATTGTATTTTTTTTCATCATAGTAGCCTTCTATAGGTGACTATGTTTACTACACCAAATCATTATTGAAAGAATCATTTATCCTTATTTCATACCTTTTTAAAAAAAATCAAATATATGTGTTAAACACTAAAACAAGAGAATATGCGGATTTTTTATGATTAATTTTATTGACTTAAATTGTAATGTGTTGATATTTGAGTTGTTTTAAATATGAAAATCTAAAATAAAATATATTGATATCAAAATATGTTGTTTAAAAAAATTACAATGAAAAAAAGAAATAAAAAAATGACGTTTTTATAGACAAAGATGGGTTAAAGTTATGAAAAATAAAACAAATATTGAAAATAACGTAGAGCTACTTTTGTAAGAAACATGAAACCTATTAGATGGATACATGGCAAAAGAGCTAAGTTTGCTTTGAACATTATAGGATGGGTTGAAGCACTCCAAATGCATGACTTTGAATTAAAATGGCATATACAAATACTGATTACTTAGCTACTTATTGTATTTTTTTTATCATAGTAGCCTTCTTGAGGTGACTATGTTTACTACACCAAATCATTATTGAAAGAATCATTTATCCTTATTTCATACCTTTTTAAAAAAAATCAAATATATGTGTTAACACTAAAACAAGAGAATATGCGGATTTTTTATGATTAATTTTATTGACTTAAATTCTAATGTGTTGATATTTGAGTTGTTTTAAATATGAAAATCTAAAATAAAATATATTGATATCAAAATATGTTGTTTAAAAAAATTACAATGAAAAAAAGAAATAAAAAAATGACGTTTTTATAGTCAAAGATGGGTTAAAGTTATGAAAAAAAAACAAATATTGAAAATAACGTAGAGCTACTTTTGTAAGAAACATGAAACCTATTAGATGGATACATGGCAAAAGAGCTAAGTTTGTTTTTTTACATTATAGGATGGGTTGAAGCACTCTAAATGCATGACTTTGAATTAAAATGGCATTTACAATTACTTATTACGTAACTACTGATTGTATTTTTTATCATAGTAGCCTTTCAAGGTGACTATGTTTACTACACCAAATCATTATTGAAAGAATCATTTACCCTTATTTCATACCTTTTTATAAAAAATCAAATATATGTGTTAAACACTAAAATAAGAGAATATGCGGATTTTTTATGATTAATTTAATTGACTGAAATTGTAATATGTTGATATTTGAGTTGTTTTAAATATGAAAATCTTAAATAAAATATATTGATATCAAAATATGTTGTTTTAAAAAAATTACAATGAAAAAAAGAAATAAAAAAATGACAATGAAAAAAAGACTTAAAAATGACGTTTTTATATACAAAGATGGGTTAAAGTTATGAAAAATAAGACAAATATTAAAATAACGTAGAGCTACTTTTGTTAGAAACATGAAACCTATTAGATGGAGACATGGCAAAAGAGCTAAGTTTGCTTTGAACATTATAGGATGGGTTGAAGCACTCCAAATGCATGACTTTGAATTAAAATGGCATATACAAATACTATTACTTAGCTACTTATTGTATTTTTTTTCATCATAGTAGCCTTCTATAGGTGACTATGTTTACTACACCAAATCATTATTGAAAGAATCATTTATCCTTATTTCATACCTTTTTAAAAAAATCAAATATATGTGTTAAACACTAAAACAAGAGAATATGCGGATTTTTTATGATTAATTTTATTGACTTAAATTGTAATGTGTTGATATTTGAGTTGTTTTAAATATGAAAATCAAAATAAAATATATTGATATCAAAATATGTTGTTTAAAAAAATTACAATGAAAAAAAGAAATAAAAAAAATGACGTTTTTATAGTCAAAGATGGGTTAAAGTTATGAAAAAAAAAAAATATTGAAAATAACGTAGAGCTACTTTTGTAAGAAACATGAAACCTATTAGATGGATACATGGCAAAAGAGCTAAGTTTGTTTTTTACATTATAGGATGGGTTGAAGCACTCTAAATGCATGACTTTGAATTAAAATGGCATATACAATTACTTATTACGTAACTACTGATTGTATTTTTTAATCATAGTAGCCTTTTCAAGGTGACTATGTTTACTACACCAAATCATTATTGAAAGAATCATTTATCCTTATTTCATACTTTTTATAAAAAATCAAATATATGTGTTAAACACTAAAATAAGAGAATATGCGGATTTTTTATGATTAATTTATTGACTGAAATTGTAATATGTTGATATTTGAGTTGTTTTAAATATGAAAATCTTAAATAAAATATATTGATATCAAAATATGTTGTTTTAAAAAATTACAATGAAAAAAAAATAAAAAATGACAATGAAAAAAAGAACTTAAAAAATGACGTTTTATATACAAAGATGGGTTAAAGTTATGAAAAATAAGACAAATATTAAAATAACGTAGAGCTACTTTTGTTAGAAACATGAAACCTATTAGATGGATACATGGCAAAAGAGCTAAGTTTGCTTTGAACATTATAGGATGGGTTGAAGCACTCCAAATGCATGACTTTGAATTAAAATGGCATATACAAATACTGATTACTTAGCTACTTATTGTATTTTTTTCATCATAGTAGCCTTCTTAGGTGACTATGTTTACTACACCAAATCATTATTGAAAGAATCATTTATCCTTATTTCATACCTTTTAAAAAAAATCAAATATATGTGTTAAACACTAAAACAAGAGAATATGCGGATTTTTTATGATTAATTTTATTGACTTAAATTGTAATGTGTTGATATTTGAGTTGTTTTAAATATGAAAATCTAAATAAAATATATTGATATCAAAATATGTTGTTTAAAAAAATTACAATGAAAAAAAGAAATAAAAAAATGACGTTTTTATAGACAAAGATGGGTTAAAGTTATGAAAAATAAAACAAATATTGAAAATAACGTAGAGCTACTTTTGTAAGAAACATGAAACCTATTAGATGGATACATGGCAAAAGAGCTAAGTTTGCTTTGAACATTATAGGATGGGTTGAAGCACTCCAAATGCATGACTTTGAATTAAAATGGCATATACAAATACTGATTACTTAGCTACTTATTGTATTTTTTTCATCATAGTAGCCTTCTATAGGTGACTATATTTACTACACCAAATCATTATTGAAAGAATCATATATATCCTTATTTCATACCTTTTTAAAAAAATCAAATATATGTGTTAAACACTAAAACAAGAGAATATGCGGATTTTTTATGATTAATTTTATTGACTTAAATTGTAATGTGTTGATATTTGAGTTGTTTTAAATATGAAAATCTAAAATAAAATATATTGATATCAAAATATGTTGTTTAAAAAAATTACAATGAAAAAAAGAAATAAAAAAATGACGTTTTTATAGACAAAGATGGGTTAAAGTTATGAAAAATAAACAAATATTGAAAATAACGTAGAGCTACTTTTGTAAGAAACATGAAACCTATTAGATGGATACATGGCAAAAGAGCTAAGTTTGCTTTGAACATTATAGGATGGGTTGAAGCACTCCAAATGCATGACTTTGAATTAAAATGGCATATACAAATACTGATTACTTAGCTACTTATTGTATTTTTTTTCATCATAGTAGCTTCTTGAGGTGACTATGTTTACTACACCAAATCATTATTGAAAGAATCATTTATCCTTATTTCATATCTTTTTAAAAAAATCAAATATATGTGTTAAACACTAAAACAAGAGAATATGCGGATTTTTTATGATTAATTTTATTGACTTAAATTTAATGTGTTGATATTTGAGTTGTTTTAAATATGAAAATCTAAAATAAAATATATTGATATCAAAATATGTTGTTTAAAAAAATTACAATGAAAAAAAGAAATAAAAAAATGACGTTTTTATAGTCAAAGATGGGTTAAAGTTATGAAAAAAAAAACAAATATTGAAAATAACGTAGAGCTACTTTTGTAAGAAACATGAAACCTATTAGATGGATACATGGCAAAAGAGCTAAGTTTGTTTTTACATTATAGGATGGGTTGAAGCACTCTAAATGCATGACTTTGAATTAAAATGGCATTTACAATTACTTATTACGTAACTACTGATTGTATTTTTTAATCATAGTAGCCTTTTCAAGGTGACTATGTTTACTACACCAAATCATTATTGAAAGAATCATTTATCCTTATTTCATACCTTTTTATAAAAAATCAAATATATGTGTTAAACAATAAAATAAGAGAATATGCGGATTTTTTATGATTAATTTAATTGACTGAAATTGTAATATGTTGATATTTGAGTTGTTTTAAATATGAAAATCTTAAATAAAATATATTGATATCAAAATATGTTGTTTTAAAAAAATTACAATGAAAAAAAGAAATAAAAAAATGACAATGAAAAAAAGAACTTAAAAAATGACGTTTTTATATACAAAGATGGGTTAAAGTTATGAAAAATAAGACAAATATTAAAAATAACGTAGAGCTACTTTTGTTAGAAACATGAAACCTATTAGATGGAGACATGGCAAAAGAGCTAAGTTTGCTTTGAACATTATAGGATGGGTTGAAGCACTCCAAATGCATGACTTTGAATTAAAATGGCATATACAAATACTGATTACTTAGCTACTTATTGTATTTTTTTTCATCATAGTAGCCTTCTATAGGTGACTATGTTTACTACACCAAATCATTATTGAAAGAATCATTTATCCTTATTTCATACCTTTTTTAAAAAATCAAATATATGTGTTAAACACTAAAACAAGAGAATATGCGGATTTTTTATGATTAATTTTATTGACTTAATTGTAATGTGTTGATATTTGAGTTGTTTTAAATATGAAAATCAAAATAAAATATATTGATATCAAAATATGTTGTTTAAAAAAATTACAATGAAAAAAAGAAATAAAAAATGACGTTTTTATAGTCAAAGATGGGTTAAAGTTATGAAAAAAAAACAAATATTGAAAATAACGTAGAGCTACTTTTGTAAGAAACATGAAACCTATTAGATGGATACATGGCAAAAGAGCTAAGTTTGTTTTTTACATTATAGGATGGGTTGAAGCACTCCAAATGCATGACTTTGAATTAAAATGGCATTTACAATTACTTATTACGTAACTACTGATTGTATTTTTTAATCATAGTAGCCTTTTCAAGGTGACTATGTTTACTACACCAAATCATTATTGAAAGAATCATTTATCCTTATTTCATACCTTTTTAAAAAAAATCAAATATATGTGTTAAACACTAAAATAAGAGAATATGCGGATTTTTTATGATTAATTTAATTGACTGAAATTGTAATATGTTGATATTTGAGTTGTTTTAAATATGAAAATCTAAAATATATTGATATCAAAATATGTTGTTTTAAAAAATTACAATGAAAAAAAGAAATAAAAAATGACAATGAAAAAAGAACTTAAAAAATGACGTTTTTATATACAAAGATGGGTTAAAGTTATGAAAAATAAGACAAATATTAAAAATAACGTAGAGCTACTTTTGTTAGAAACATGAAACCTATTAGATGGAGACATGGCAAAAGAGCTAAGTTTGCTTTGAACATTATAGGATGGGTTGAAGCACTCCAAATGCATGACTTTGAATTAAAATGGCATATACAAATACTGATTACTTAGCTACTTATTGAATTTTTTTTCATCATAGTAGCTTTCTTGAGGTGACTATGTTTACTACACCAAATCATTATTGAGAGAATCATTTATCCTTATTTCATACCTTTTTAAAAAAAATCAAATATATGTGTTAAACACTAAAACAAGAGAATATGCGGATTTTTTATGATTAATTTTATTGACTTAAATTGTAATGTGTTGATATTTGAGTTGTTTTAAATATGAAAATCTAAAATAAAATATATTGATATCAAAATATGTTGTTTAAAAAAATTACAATGAAAAAAAGAAATAAAAAAATGACGTTTTTATAGACAAAGATGGGTTAAAGTTATGAAAAATAAGACAAATATTAAAAATAACGTAGAGCTACTTTTGTTAGAAACATGAAACCTATTAGATGGATACATGGCAAAAGAGCTAAGTTTGCTTTGAACATTATAGGATGGGTTGAAGCACTCCAAATGCATGACTTTGAATTAAAATGGCATATACAAATACTGATTACTTAGCTACTTATTGTATTTTTTTCATCATAGTAGCCTTCTTGAGGTGACTATGTTTACTACACCAAATCATTATTGAAGAATCATTTATCCTTATTTCATATCTTTTTAAAAAATCAAATATATGTGTTAAACACTAAAACAAGAGAATATGCGGATTTTTTATGATTAATTTTATTGACTTAAATTGTAATGTGTTGATATTTGAGTTGTTTTAAATATGAAAATCTAAAATAAAATATATTGATATCAAAATATGTTGTTTAAAAAAATTACAATGAAAAAAAGAAATAAAAAATGACGTTTTTATACACAAAGATGGGTTAAAGTTATGAAAAATAAAACAAATATTGAAAATAACGTAGAGCTACTTTTGTAAGAAACATGAAACCTATTAGATGGATACATGGCAAAAGAGCTAAGTTTGCTTTGAACATTATAGGATGGGTTGAAGCACTCCAAATGCATGACTTTGAATTAAAATGGCATATACAAATACTGATTACTTAGCTACTTATTGTATTTTTTTCATCATAGTAGCCTTCTATAGGTGACTATATTTACTACACCAAATCATTATTGA
This sequence comes from Lathyrus oleraceus, assembly GCF_024323335.1. NCBI lineage: Eukaryota > Viridiplantae > Streptophyta > Magnoliopsida > Fabales > Fabaceae > Lathyrus > Lathyrus oleraceus. The sequence continues at coordinate 258,101,526 of NC_066580.1, forward strand.
AAGAATCATATATATCCTTATTTCATACCTTTTTAAAAAATCAAATATATGTGTTAAACACTAAAACAAGAGAATATGCGGATTTTTTATGATTAATTTAATTGACTGAAATTGTAATATGTTGATATTTGAGTTGTTTTAAATATGAAAATCTTAAATAAAATATATTGATATCAAAATATGTTGTTTTAAAAAATTACAATGAAAAAAAAAATAAAAAAATGACAATGAAAAAAAGAACTTAAAAATGACGTTTTATATACAAAGATGGGTTAAAGTTATGAAAAATAAGACAAATATTTAAAATAACGTAGAGCTACTTTTGTTAGAAACATGAAACCTATTAGATGGAGACATGGCAAAAGAGCTAAGTTTGCTTTGAACATTATAGGATGGGTTGAAGCACTCCAAATGGATGACTTTGAATTAAAATGGCATATACAAATACTGATTACTTAGCTACTTATTGTATTTTTTTTCATCATAGTAGCCTTCTATAGGTGACTATGTTTACTACACCAAATCATTATTGAAAGAATCATTTATCCTTATTTCATATCTTTTTTAAAAAATCAAATATATGTGTTAAACACTAAAACAAGAGAATATGCGGATTTTTTATGATTAATTTTATTGACTTAAATTCTAATGTGTTGATATTTGAGTTGTTTTAAATATGAAAATCAAAATAAATATATTGATATCAAAATATGTTGTTTAAAAAAATTACAATGAAAAAAAGAAATAAAAAAATGACGTTTTTATAGTCAAAGATGGGTTAAAGTTATGAAAAAAAAAACAAATATTGAAAATAACGTAGAGCTACTTTTGTAAGAAACATGAAACCTATTAGATGGATACATGGCAAAAGAGCTAAGTTTGTTTTTTTACATTATAGGATGGGTTGAAGCACTCTAAATGCATGACTTTGAATTAAAATGGCATTTACAATTACTTATTACGTAACTACTGATTGTATTTTTTAATCATAGTAGCCTTTTCAAGGTGACTATGTTTACTACACCAAATCATTATTGAAAGAATCATTTATCCTTATTTCATACCTTTTATAAAAAAATCAAATATATGTGTTAAACAATAAAATAAGAGAATATGCGGATTTTTTATGATTAATTTAATTGACTGAAATTGTAATGTGTTGATATTTGAGTTGTTTTAAATATGAAAATCTTAAATAAAATATATTGATATCAAAATATGTTGTTTTAAAAAAATTACAATGAAAAAAAGAAATAAAAAAATGACAATGAAAAAAAGAACTTAAAAAATGACGTTTTTATATACAAAGATGGGTTAAAGTTATGAAAAATAAGACAAATATTAAAAATAACGTAGAGCTACTTTTGTTAGAAACATGAAACCTATTAGATGGAGACATGGCAAAAGAGCTAAGTTTGCTTTGAACATTATAGGATGGGTTGAAGCACTCCAAATGCATGACTTTGAATTAAAATGGCATATACAAATACTGATTACTTAGCTACTTATTGAATTTTTTTCATCATAGTAGCTTTCTTGAGGTGACTATGTTTACTACACCAAATCATTATTGAGAGAATCATTTATCCTTATTTCATACCTTTTTAAAAAAAATCAAATATATGTGTTAAACACTAAAACAAGAGAATATGCGGATTTTTTATGATTAATTTTATTGACTTAAATTGTAATGTGTTGATATTTGAGTTGTTTTCAATATGAAAATCTAAAATAAAATATATTGATATCAAAATATGTTGTTTAAAAAAATTACTATGAAAAAAAGAAATAAAAAAATGACGTTTTTATAGACAAAGATGGGTTAAAGTTATGAAAAATAAGACAAATATTAAAAATAACGTAGAGCTACTTTTGTTAGAAACATGAAACCTATTAGATGGAGACATGGCAAAAGAGCTAAGTTTGCTTTGAACATTATAGGATGGGTTGAAGCACTCCAAATGCATGACTTTGAATTAAAATGGCATATACAAATACTGATTACTTAGCTACTTATTGAATTTTTTTTCATCATAGTAGCTTTCTTGAGGTGACTATGTTTACTACACCAAATCATTATTGAGAGAATCATTTATCCTTATTTCATACCTTTTTAAAAAAATCAAATATATGTGTTAAACACTAAAACAAGAGAATATGCGGATTTTTTATGATTAATTTTATTGACTTAAATTCTAATGTGTTGATATTTGAGTTGTTTTAAATATGAAAATCTAAAATAAAATATATTGATATCAAAATATGTTGTTTAAAAAAATTACAATGAAAAAAAGAAATAAAAAAATGACGTTTTTATAGACAAAGATGGGTTAAAGTTATGAAAAATAAAACAAATATTGAAAATAACGTAGAGCTACTTTTGTAAGAAACATGAAACCTATTAGATGGATACATGGCAAAAGAGCTAAGTTTGCTTTGAACATTATAGGATGGGTTGAAGCACTCCAAATGCATGACTTTGAATTAAAATGGCATATACAAATACTGATTACTTAGCTACTTATTGTATTTTTTTCATCATAGTAGCCTTCTATAGGTGACTATATTTACTACACCAAATCATTATTGAAAGAATCATATATATCCTTATTTCATACCTTTTTAAAAAAATCAAATATATGTGTTAAACACTAAAACAAGAGAATATGCGGATTTTTTATGATTAATTTATTGACTGAAATTGTAATGTGTTGATATTTGAGTTGTTTTAAATATGAAAATCTAAATAAAATATATTGATATCAAAATATGTTGTTTTAAAAAATTACAATGAAAAAAAGAAATAAAAAAATGACAATGAAAAAAAGAACTTAAAAAATGACGTTTTTATATACAAAGATGGGTTAAAGTTATGAAAAATAAGACAAATATTTAAAATAACGTAGAGCTACTTTTGTTAGAAACATGAAACCTATTAGATGGAGACATGGCAAAAGAGCTAAGTTTGCTTTGAACATTATAGGATGGGTTGAAGCACTCCAAATGCATGACTTTGAATTAAAATGGCATATACAAATACTATTACTTAGCTACTTATTGTATTTTTTTTCATCATAGTAGCCTTCTATAGGTGACTATGTTTACTACACCAAATCATTATTGAAAGAATCATTTATCCTTATTTCATACTTTTTTAAAAAAATCAAATATATGTGTTAAACACTAAAACAAGAGAATATGCGGATTTTTTATGATTAATTTTATTGACTTAAATTCTAATGTGTTGATATTTGAGTTGTTTTAAATATGAAAATCTAAAATAAAATATATTGATATCAAAATATGTTGTTTAAAAAAATTACAATGAAAAAAAGAAATAAAAAAATGACGTTTTTATAGTCAAAGATGGGTTAAAGTTATGAAAAAAAAAACAAATATTGAAAATAACGTAGAGCTACTTTTGTAAGAAACATGAAACCTATTAGATGGATACATGGCAAAAGAGCTAAGTTTGTTTTTTACATTATAGGATGGGTTGAAGCACTCTAAATGCATGACTTTGAATTAAAATGGCATTTACAATTACTTATTACGTAACTACTGATTGTATTTTTTAATCATAGTAGCCTTTTCAAGGTGACTATGTTTACTACACCAAATCATTATTGAAAGAATCATTTATCCTTATTTCATACCTTTTTAAAAAAATCAAATATATGTTAAACACTAAAATAAGAGAATATGCGGATTTTTTATGATTATTTTAATGACTGAAATTGTAATATGTTGATATTTGAGTTGTTTTAAATATGAAAATCTTAAATAAAATATATTGATATCAAAATATGTTGTTTTAAAAAAATGAAAAAAAGAAAAAAAAAATGACAATGAAAAAAAAAAAAAATGACGTTTTTATATACAAAGATGGGTTAAAGTTATGAAAATAAGACAAATATTAAAAATAACGTAGAGCTACTTTTGTTAGAAACATGAAACCTATTAGATGGAGACATGGCAAAAGAGCTAAGTTTGCTTTGAACATTATAGGATGGGTTGAAGCACTCCAAATGCATGACTTTGAATTAAAATGGCATATACAAATACTGATTACTTAGCTACTTATTGAATTTTTTTTCATCATAGTAGCTTCTTGAGGTGACTATGTTTACTACACCAAATCATTATTGAAAGAATCATTTATCCTTATTTCATACCTTTTTAAAAAAAAAATATATGTGTTAAACACTAAAACAAGAGAATATGCGGATTTTTTATGATTAATTTTATTGACTTAAATTGTAATGTGTTGATATTTGAGTTGTTTTAATATGAAAATCTAAAATAAAATATATTGATATCAAAATATGTTGTTTAAAAAAATTACAATGAAAAAAAGAAATAAAAAAATGACGTTTTTATAGACAAAGATGGGTTAAAGTTATGAAAAATAAGACAAATATTAAAATAACGTAGAGCTACTTTTGTTAGAAACATGAAACCTATTAGATGGATACATGGCAAAAGAGCTAAGTTTGCTTTGAACATTATAGGATGGGTTGAAGCACTCCAAATGCATGACTTTGAATTAAAATGGCATATACAAATACTGATTACTTAGCTACTTATTGAATTTTTTTTCATCATAGTAGCTTTCTTGAGGTGACTATGTTTACTACACCAAATCATTATTGAGAGAATCATTTATCCTTATTTCATACCTTTTTAAAAAAAATCAAATATATGTGTTAAACACTAAAACAAGAGAATATGCGGATTTTTTATGATTAATTTTATTGACTTATATTCTAATGTGTTGATATTTGAGTTGTTTTAAATATGAAAATCTAAAATAAAATATATTGATATCAAAATATGTTGTTTAAAAAAATTACAATGAAAAAAAGAAATAAAAAAATGACGTTTTTATAGACAAAGATGGGTTAAAGTTATGAAAAATAAAACAAATATTGAAAATAACGTAGAGCTACTTTTGTAAGAAACATGAAACCTATTAGATGGATACATGGCAAAAGAGCTAAGTTTGCTTTGAACATTATAGGATGGGTTGAAGCACTCCAAATGCATGACTTTGAATTAAAATGGCATATACAAATACTGATTACTTAGCTACTTATTGTATTTTTTTCATCATAGTAGCCTTCTATAGGTGACTATATTTACTACACCAAATCATTATTGAAAGAATCATATATATCCTTATTTCATACCTTTTTAAAAAAATCAAATATATGTGTTAAACACTAAAACAAGAGAATATGCGGATTTTTTATGATTAATTTAATTGACTGAAATTGTAATATGTTGATATTTGAGTTGTTTTAAATATGAAAATCTTAAATAAAATATATTGATATCAAAATATGTTGTTTTAAAAAAATTACAATGAAAAAAAGAAATAAAAAATGACAATGAAAAAAAGAACTTAAAAAATGACGTTTTTATATACAAAGATGGGTTAAAGTTATGAAAAATAAGACAAATATTTAAAATAACGTAGAGCTACTTTTGTTAGAAACATGAAACCTATTAGATGGAGACATGGCAAAAGAGCTAAGTTTGCTTTGAACATTATAGGATGGGTTGAAGCACTCCAAATGGATGACTTTGAATTAAAATGGCATATACAAATACTATTACTTAGCTACTTATTGTATTTTTTTTCATCATAGTAGCCTTCTATAGGTGACTATGTTTACTACACCAAATCATTATTGAAAGAATCATTTATCCTTATTTCATACCTTTTTTAAAAAATCAAATATATGTGTTAAACACTAAAACAAGAGAATATGCGGATTTTTTATGATTAATTTTATTGACTTAAATTCTAATGTGTTGATATTTGAGTTGTTTTAAATATGAAAATCTAAAATAAAATATATTGATATCAAAATATGTTGTTTAAAAAAATTACAATGAAAAAAAGAAATAAAAAAATGACGTTTTTATAGTCAAAGATGGGTTAAAGTTATGAAAAAAAAAACAAATATTGAAAATAACGTAGAGCTACTTTTGTAAGAAACATGAAACCTATTAGATGGATACATGGCAAAAGAGCTAAGTTTGTTTTTTTACATTATAGGATGGGTTGAAGCACTCTAAATGCATGACTTTGAATTAAAATGGCATTTACAATACTTATTACGTAACTACTGATTGTATTTTTTTAATCATAGTAGCCTTTTCAAGGTGACTATGTTTACTACACCAAATCATTATTGAAAGAATCATTTATCCTTATTTCATACCTTTTTATAAAAAAATCAAATATATGTGTTAAACAATAAAAAAGAGAATATGCGGATTTTTTATGATTATTTTAATTGACTGAAATTGTAATGTGTTGATATTTGAGTTGTTTTAAATATGAAAATCTTAAATAAAATATATTGATATCAAAATATGTTGTTTTAAAAAATTACAATGAAAAAAAGAAAAAAAAATGACAATGAAAAAAGAACTTAAAAAATGACGTTTTTATATACAAAGATGGGTTAAAGTTATGAAAAATAAGACAAATATTAAAAATAACGTAGAGCTACTTTTGTTAGAAACATGAAACCTATTAGATGGAGACATGGCAAAAGAGCTAAGTTTGCTTTGAACATTATAGGATGGGTTGAAGCACTCCAAATGCATGACTTTGAATTAAAATGGCATATACAAATACTGATTACTTAGCTACTTATTGTATTTTTTTTCATCATAGTAGCTTTCTTAGGTGACTATGTTTACTACACCAAATCATTATTGAAAGAATCATTTATCCTTATTTCATACCTTTTTAAAAAAATCAAATATATGTGTTAAACACTAAAACAAGAGAATATGCGGATTTTTTATGATTAATTTTATTGACTTAAATTGTAATGTGTTGATATTTGAGTTGTTTTCAATATGAAAATCTAAAATAAAATATATTGATATCAAAATATGTTGTTTAAAAAAATTACTATGAAAAAAAGAAATAAAAAAATGACGTTTTTATAGACAAAGATGGGTTAAAGTTATGAAAAATAAGACAAATATTAAAAATAACGTAGAGCTACTTTTGTTAGAAACATGAAACCTATTAGATGGAGACATGGCAAAAGAGCTAAGTTTGCTTTGAACATTATAGGATGGGTTGAAGCACTCCAAATGCATGACTTTGAATTAAAATGGCATATACAAATACTGATTACTTAGCTACTTATTGAATTTTTTTTCATCATAGTAGCTTTCTTGAGGTGACTATGTTTACTACACCAAATCATTATTGAGAGAATCATTTATCCTTATTTCATATCTTTTTAAAAAAAATCAAATATATGTGTTAAACACTAAAACAAGAGAATATGCGGATTTTTTATGATTAATTTTATTGACTTAAATTGTAATGTGTTGATATTTGAGTTGTTTTAAATATGAAAATCTAAAATAAAATATATTGATATCAAAATATGTTGTTTAAAAAAATTACAATGAAAAAAAGAAATAAAAAAATGACGTTTTTATAGACAAAGATGGGTTAAAGTTATGAAAAATAAACAAATATTGAAAATAACGTAGAGCTACTTTTGTAAGAAACATGAAACCTATTAGATGGATACATGGCAAAAGAGCTAAGTTTGCTTTGAACATTATAGGATGGGTTGAAGCACTCCAAATGCATGACTTTGAATTAAAATGGCATATACAAATACTGATTACTTAGCTACTTATTGTATTTTTTTCATCATAGTAGCCTTCTATAGGTGACTATATTTACTACACCAAATCATTATTGAAAGAATCATATATATCCTTATTTCATACCTTTTTAAAAAAATCAAATATATGTGTTAAACACTAAAACAAGAGAATATGCGGATTTTTTATGATTAATTTAATTGACTGAAATTGTAATATGTTGATATTTGAGTTGTTTTAAATATGAAAATCTTAAATAAAATATATTGATATCAAAATATGTTGTTTTAAAAAAATTACAATGAAAAAAAGAAATAAAAAAATGACAATGAAAAAAAGAACTTAAAAATGACGTTTTTATATACAAAGATGGGTTAAAGTTATGAAAAATAAGACAAATATTGAAAATAACGTAGAGCTACTTTTGTTAGAAACATGAAACCTATTAGATGGAGACATGGCAAAAGAGCTAAGTTTGCTTTGAACATTATAGGATGGGTTGAAGCACTCCAAATGCATGACTTTGAATTAAAATGGCATATACAAATACTATTTACTTAGCTACTTATTGTATTTTTTTTCATCATAGTAGCCTTCTATAGGTGACTATGTTTACTACACCAAATCATTATTGAAAGAATCATTTATCCTTATTTCATATCTTTTTTAAAAAATCAAATATATGTGTTAAACACTAAAACAAGAGAATATGCGGATTTTTTACGATTAATTTTATTGACTTATATTCTAATGTGTTGATATTTGAGTTGTTTTAAATATTAAAATCAAAAATAAAATATATTGATATCAAAATATGTTGTTTAAAAAAATTACAATGAAAAAAAGAAATAAAAAAAATGACGTTTTTATAGTCAAAGATGGGTTAAAGTTATGAAAAAAAAAACAAATATTGAAAATAACGTAGAGCTACTTTTGTAAGAAACATGAAACCTATTAGATGGATACATGGCAAAAGAGCTAAGTTTTTTTTTACATTATAGGATGGGTTGAAGCACTCTAAATGCATGACTTTGAATTAAAATGGCATTTACAATTACTTATTACGTAACTACTGATTGTATTTTTTAATCATAGTAGCCTTTCAAGGTGACTATGTTTACTACACCAAATCATTATTGAAAGAATCATTTATCCTTATTTCATACCTTTTTATAAAAAAATCAAATATATGTGTTAAACAATAAATAAGAGAATATGCGGATTTTTTATGATTAATTTAATTGACTGAAATTGTAATGTGTTGATATTTGAGTTGTTTTAAATATGAAAATCTTAAATAAAATATATTGATATCAAAATATGTTGTTTAAAAAAATTACAATGAAAAAAGAAATAAAAAATGACAATGAAAAAAAGAACTTAAAAAATGACGTTTTTATATACAAAGATGGGTTAAAGTTATGAAAAATAAGACAAATATTAAAAATAACGTAGAGCTACTTTTGTTAGAAACATGAAACCTATTAGATGGAGACATGGCAAAAGAGCTAAGTTTGCTTTGAACATTATAGGATGGGTTGAAGCACTCCAAATGCATGACTTTGAATTAAAATGGCATATACAAATACTGATTACTTAGCTACTTATTGTATTTTTTTTCATCATAGTAGCCTTCTTAGGTGACTATGTTTA